>NW_010109005.1:0-1485 GCF_000699245.1 Pterocles gutturalis
CTGCCTCCCTCTCCACTGAAAACAGAGGGTGAGAGAGACCAGGTTATGCTCAGAAAAACCTGTACATACTTAGTGGTAAATAGCACCAATTTTTTAACCTTGTGGAGAAATTAACTGGTGGGGGAAATTAGTTTCCCTGAGGTAATGTCTGTATCCTAACAGAGGTTATGATATCGTAAGAAAATCTTCAGGGTGAGGTACAACACAGTTGCTGCTTTCTGGGACAGAGGCATGGCTGGCATGCAAAGTGCTCACTCTGCAGTGGTCTGCCAGGTAACAGCACACAGAACGACAGAGGCGTGGAACAGGGTGCAGACCCTGTGGCCCTGTCTTGTTCTGCTCCCCTGGAGAGGAGAACTCGCCAACGAGCCGCCTGGTAGCTGTGCGACAAGAGAGATGGCAGGGACTGTGCCGAGGACATCTCTGTCCTAAGGTCAACTTTGTTCATTATGATGACATGACAATACCAAAACACCCCTCCATCCCAAAGTTACCTGCCTCTGAGGCACAACCACTCCTCACTGAGCACGTGCCACGCGCTCTTTATTTTACTGACTACACCTTGAAGAAACAAGTGGAGAGAATTTTACACTCAGAGTTACTCAAGCTCCACCTAAATACAAAGCCAGAGTATAAAAACAGATCGATGAGGGGAGGGAGTTAGGGAAGACTCCACCATAACTTTTGGGACGCGTTGGTGGGCTGGACCTGTCTGCTCCCCCATAGGGACGCCTGTTGGGTAAGAACCTCTTTCATGCGCATTAAATAAACAATTCACGCTTGTAGTTACTGACAACTGGAGATTGATTATCCGTTGTTCCTGCAGTCAGTCTACTATCAACGACAATCTCTGAACGTTAACTGTCACAGTCTGTGTTTTACACAATAGAATCTGCTTTGCTGAAGTGTCTGGAAACTTGAATGATTGTAACAAGGGATTTGACTCCGTGTCACTGTCGGTGCAGGTCATAAAATTACATGGACTTGTTACATTTCATCACCATGTACAATTGATTACCTTGAAGCAAAGGACTGAACTGTCAACGAACTGTTCCTGCAGTGGAGCAGGGCTCCTTTAACTGAAGTTGATCCAGACCAGGCTAACTGTGACTTTAGGTTTCTAGTAGGTAAGGTTGGTTTGGAATTGACGGTGTGGTATTCATAATAACGCTTTTCACTTACTGAAAGCAGAAAGGAGACTCCAGAAGCAGACAGTAATAAATTTTTTCTGACACCTTGGGCCGCCTTTTCTCAGATGAGTGGATTACAGAGTAGCTAAATCCACACTCTAGCTAATGAGATGCTCTGCATGGAGAATATTTTTAATATTGACATCTTATTTATTTTTTTATTTATTTGTTTCCTGATGTACAGTACACAGTACAATCTGTGCCATCTTTCCCTGTCATCTTGTTTTCCCTACTTCTTTCATGCTCCAATTATACTATGAAATTATTTCCATCCTCCCCAAAGATTTCTTACTGT
>NW_010109006.1:0-48284 GCF_000699245.1 Pterocles gutturalis
TAACTTTAACTTAACTTTAACCCACGACATTTATTTACATCTATTGTAAATTAAATTACCTGCAACTCTTTGTTTCCTTAGCACTAAGCAAACTGCCTTTTACTATCCATTGGAATATGATTCCTTGCACAGAAATTAGAATAATCTCTGTTCCATTTCAATTTTCACTGATATGAGAGTGTTCCTATGTTGAACTACATTATCACAAATAGGTATACCATAGTTTAAAAGTCACTAAGGAGAAGGAAAGGAGGGTTTATGAATCTAAGATTCTAAGGCTGAGTGTTAGAAGCTCCTATTTCTTTCTTATACTTCTGGACTGTGCACATTTCAGTGTCTCAGTCCTGACTCTATATTTGTTTGCTGTCAGAGACGGCGAAAAGACTCATCAGTGCAAAGCCACATTATGAAAGTATTGGTCAATTAAGAGAGTAATTTTTGGGGTGTCTGCTTTGGCTTACCTCTTATTTGAAGACCTGGTATCTGACTGAATGCTCAACTTTATCTGTTAAGATTTTACCCGGTGAAAATTTAGTCCACACATGAGATCAGGTATCTAAGCAAACCCCACTCCCAAGATGGAAGCAGCGTATTTGAGCCCTGAACATAAAAGCCTGTTACTGTGGCAGAGGGCACAAAACCAGCACACACCTGGTGGAGCAGTTCTCACTTCTCTCCTACTCAACGGCTCATTCCAACATGCATTATATATTTTGAAAGGTGCTGGATTCCTGGATCAGGGCATCAAATCCCAGTCTCCACAGGTTTATTCCCCCGCATTTTTAGCATGCAATTGAAATAAGAAAACTGCAACATTAATGTGAAGACTACACTGATTCTATGGGTGGAGGAAACCTGGGTAATTTAATTTCTGCAACCATATGTGTTTAAGTGGATTGTCTTTTTTTTATGGCCAGGAAGCCTGTTTTTCCTTTTCTCTTGCTTTCTTCTCTAGCTGAGTTAGGTAACAAACAGGTAGAGCTACAGAGATTCTCCTGGTGGGACTGAGTACTGTAGATGTAGCTGTGTAAGTATATGCTGAGAGCTAAGGGAAAGGATGTGGCTGTTTTAATTATAGCTGATAAAAAACTAGCCAGAGGAGATCCACCATGACTGAATACAGCATTTAGCTTCAAAACAACCGAGGAACAAACCTTTCTCATTTCTGTTTGAGAAGTGGCCGCTCCCCAGGTGTGGACTGCAGTATCAGAGGAAGAGGTAAAGCTCTCTGCTAATTTAAATACATGGCACTGGGTATGTTTTTATTATCTAACCACTTGTGGAGACTCGGGTATTAGTACATCTCTAGGAATGCCTACTATTTATCAGGTTGTGCAATTCATCACTGTCAGCTGAAGAAGGTCTCAGGAGCAGCGTTTCTAATTTGATTTGAAAATATACATGGAAACCTGAGACTGCTTTTAGCAAGAATGATGGGGTTGGCCTAATGAACACAATCTCTTTTGTTGTTCTCAAGAACAGTGTGTCAACAACTAAGTTTAGGTTGCCTCCACAGCTGTAACAGCTTCTGTAGAGAAGCTGTAACTTACATCTAGGTCACATTCTTGGTTCTGCTTTACCAATTGAAAGGCATTTCAGTGAGATTTTAACAGACAGCCTGTGATTCCCTGGAATGCAATCAGGGAGGAATTTTTTCCATGGATCCCTTGAAAATAAGTTTGCATTGAGAGATTATTTATTTTTTCATAGAAACATCTTCCCTTGCACCTTACCACAGGTGTAAAATTATGCTTATAAAAGCATTTGTCTAGAGACCCAGTTCTCATATAGCTAGGATGTTGTCATTGCTTTCGGACCAGAAATTGGCTACAGGAACATGAACATGCCACAGAATGTCTCTCATGTATTCCTGGCTGCAGCATCCTCCTCTTCAATAAGTATTTAGGGAATTTGACTTCTCATGGGGGAAAAAAAAAAAAAAGAAAAGCAAACTGAGTCAACAAACAAACCCCACAGCCCCACACCTTTCTTTTACTATTTTGTGGCTGAAAAGACACGGAAAAGGATCTCAGACTACAGCTTTAAAAGAGTACAACAAAGTCACTGGTAGTTTGCTGCCTCCCAATAAGAGAATGATCAAATAAAATCTTGCTATTAATCTGTATTTTTTTTCTTCTCCCATTTCCAGGGTCTTACTTCTCTGAAAGATTCTGGTTTGCATTTGGCAATTCAAGTATTAAGGGCCAAGATATCCTTTACATGTTTGATGTGGTTTGCTGTACTCTCTGAGAGCTTGCTAGTCATATCTTGAAATTTTGCTCTATAATAACAACTATCTGTCAAGGAATATTCAGTGTCAAGGGCTTGATTCTCTTCCTAGGAAAATCAAAAGATACTCTTGATTTCCTTTGGGATTGACGAAGTCAGGAGACTTCTGCATTTTGGAGATAGTTTGTGTGTTTGCTCTTTTCTCTTATTTTTATATATCTAATATACACATGTATTTTATATATATATATATAAAATAAAAACTGCTACCCCTCAAGAGCTTTTGGTTTGAAATGGTCACATTTCTCTCACCAAAAATGACTGGGAAAATCCTTGACAACAAAGAACATAAAACACATACGACAATGCACATACTGTCATGTTATTGATTAAAAACCTCATTTCCATCAGGGTGGGAGACAGGCCACAGATGAGGCAGGAACTGTGCTGCTCTAATTCAACACAAGCTGGTAGGAAATCTTGCTCTGCCTCTCCGGCTGGCTGTCACCCAGAAGAACATGTAGAGACACACACTAACGTGCATGTTATGACACCAAAAAATTGTGTGTGTGTTGGGAGGGGGCTCTTTCTTTTAGACTCCCTCAGTAACCCTCTGTTTTGAAACCACTACAGTGATTCTTGTTTCTTTCGCTGGTTCATTAAACATGCTATTCTTGAGAAGCCAGAGAACTTCGATATGTAAAGGCCACGTCTACTATTGAAACACACTCTAAAGTATCTCAAAGCCTAATCAGGATCTTGTATCTATTGCTTCCCAAGTTCAGGAAACTGACGTTCAGTCATTTTGAAAGTTATGCAGAAAATTTATTTTCCCCCTGAAGTAGCATGCTAACCTTCCAAAACACTGCAGTAATGCTACTGTAAGATGACAATTTTTGGACCATTGCTATGATACTGAAGTACTTACAAGGGTGGTACTGTACTGTTGCTTACCACTGTTTGCAGAGATTTACAATGGTATAAACTGGCCTAAAAGAAGCATCTGAATAAAGATAAAAATGCAAAGAGTGTCCAGTTGAAAAATAGAAAATGCAGTACCTTTCCCAGCATTCTTCCTGTGTGTGTTTCCACTGCCTTGTATGTTAACTTAGAAGTGTGGACATCATTGCCCAACTGAACTCAGCGTTTGTAGTAATTTCCTGTCCTGTTTGTTAAATAAAGAAAAAAATCCCCAACAACAGGTGCCTAGTAGGTTGCAGTCTTTTATGTATGGAAGACTAGAGACTTCAGACTATTCAAAAGGTCTTCTTCAGCTTCAGCAGATGTTGAGGTCAACTGCTCAGCTGTTATTTATGTCCCTGCCTCTTAAAGCAAGTGAAATAGCTGTCATCACCAGCCTGGATTTCAGCTCTTTATAGGGTAATTATCAAAACTTAAACATCTGTCTCTTAGAACTTAAACACCACTCTGTTCTTATAGCAAACTAACACTACTTTTCAAAGTCTTCTCCAAATTCTTCATCTCCAGAAAATTTAACCAGAAGCCCATGATATTATTACGCAGGTAAGATACAGTCTTCAGTATATCGCTACCATATTCTGAGCTTTTGTTGAAGGCATTGTACAGGTGGCTCATCAGGACTCTAGAAGTCAGTGCTACTCGTATTTCATCACACAAACAGTGTGAAACATGGGAAGTAAGTGGAAAACAACATTTTTGGAGCTGGACTGGTTTCAATTATTAATTTTCAAAACCATTTGCTGTTCTTTTTTAAACTTGCCACATGAAAAAAAAAAAAAAAAGCCCTGAGTCAATTACAAACACTCCTGTGGACTCATTAGCTCCTGTAGACTTAATTTTCCAGGGTGACAACTGCTTTCAAGTGCTCAACGCTTCTTAGGAAAACACAGAAAGAATCAGTTGCTCAGAGAGTTCTTTCTAAGGCAAGAAGGGAGAATTCCTATTGTCTAACCTCCCTGGGCAGACCTTGAAAACATTATCTTTTATTCTTAGCGGTGTTATTGAAACATATCACCTGAGCACTAAATGTTAGCCAGATGTCAATTCACTTCTATGGCAATTATCCATTTCAATCAGAATAAGTTACTGATACCACCTTATACATACCGGTCATGGCAGCATTGAATATAAAAGATAACTTTACTGAAAGGTAGATGAAAAAAAAGCTGAAGCTTTTAAAAAACCAAACAATCTCAAAAACAGAACTCTTATGAAAGAGTTTCATACCGAAACATAGGAAATATTTGATATTTAAAATAATATTAAAAATTGAGTCAGCTACTGCAACAGCCAAGAGCTGAATTTTCAGCCATCTCATACCCACATTAATTGCAAACTAGTAGAAAGTGCATATTTTTTTTGACTGAAAGGAATAAATTAGTTTTCATCATGCCAGGAGATAACCTCCCCCTCCCCTGCCCCAAAGAAAAGAGAGATAGAAAGGAAGAACCATGTCAGGTACCTTGTTAGGTGGAGAGCATAACAGGCAATGGCACATCTATGAGCAACAACCAGAAGAGAAGGATCAGACAGACACATCACTGAGGAGACACGGAGAAGGCCAGAGAGCCATGAACAACGGAAGTGTTTGAAGTGGATGTTAAATGACTGCGAGTTTACTTGTCAATAACAACTGCCTACCTAGTTCCAAAGAACTGATAACAATATCTAAGATGTCCTACCAGGTCTTACTACATTGGCAATAATCTTTAGTACTAATCAGGTTAAAAATTGGTATTTATAAATGTTGGAGAATTTTTCAAGGATACAAAAAAGTATCCAAAAAATTAGTTCGCTTACAGGGAAAAAACAACAACTAGTTATACCGACCACTGAATATGACACTCCTATCTTATGAAAGGAGGAATACTCAAGACAGAGTATGGAAACACAAAAAAAGAACACCTGAAAGCCATTCCTTCACTTTGGAGTAGGACTGGGAATTCAGACTTGGGAACAGAGACGTATCAATAAAAGCTTATTAAATCTCCAGTGCTTTTATCAACAGACGTTGAGAACACTGAAGGTATACATTTTCTAAATTGCATGCATCTTTCCATGTACTGTTAGTTACTTGGATGCCAGTATGTATACTAGCTTTTACCTATAAAGATGCAAAGTAAATGAGAGAGCTGTAGTAAATGTGAAACTGTCCATTTCAACTGTGCCCCTTGCAGAACAACTGAAGTAGCTAAACTGTTGATATTACAGGTGGTTTAGACAGAAGACTGTTGGTCCATTGGCTCTATTATAAACATAGGCTTTGAACTAAAAGAAAACAACCTTAAGATTTTCTTGGTGCATGTCATGAAAGATCACTTGATTTCAGGTGAAATCACAATGCTATGAGGAAGGGGCAGACAAACTTCAGTAAACACTTTTAAAAACACCAATAAAATTGTATTTTAAAGGCAGGTTGAGGAATAGGCTCCAGAGCAAAGCCCTCAAGCAGCAGAATCCAGCCAGCACTGCATGTTTTCTTCCTCATTCTTATCAAGGTTGCATATGCAGTGCTCCAGAAAGAGAGCCCACATTTCCTACTGCTCTTTCCAGCTCTGGGAAAAAAAAAGATATTGGAGATCCCAGTGCTGTGGGCTTCACTAACGTTAAATGCATTTTTAATCTTGGTAATAAAAATAAGTTGCATAGCCTCACTGAACAGTAAAATTCATGGACACCAATTGAGCTGTTTAAAGCCTGCTGACACCGCTCAAAACTCAAAGCCAATCTCTTGGGTCTTGAAGCAGGACAGAATGCAAGGCAAGACCCGCAATTCAGGAAACTGCACTAACGCTCAGTGCTAACCTCACCAGTGCGTTGCTTTATCTGGCTCCCGGTTGATTTCCTGACAAAGATCATTACCAAAAAGTGACCTTCTGAGGAAAACAGAAGTGAGGCCTTCATGAAGCATTTTACAGTTGTAAATATGACCCCATTCTTACAACATTCAATACACAGTCATTGTTTTCAATGGCAGTTGGATCGCATCCTGTTTTGCAAAACCAAACGCAATATAACTTTTTGCAATACGCTTTTTCACAATTTACTTCCCCTGAGGAGAACTTCATATATTTTTCAGAAGAATGGTCTAGTCATAAGCAAATAAAAGCAGAAAAGTCAAAATCTCATCTCATTCAGTTCCCTATCGCACAGATATCCCATTGACTTCGCCGGGAACAATGCCTTGGTAAAAGCTTACGAATGTTACTGTGCTGCATGTTCAAGTGATGAAACATGTCATGGTCCAAATCATTTCCACATCATAAATATTTTCAGCACTACTTGCTGTTCTGCTGAGCTGTGTAGAAGAAAACAATCGTTACTGGCAGGGAATAGGAAAGAAGCAGCGTATCAACGCCAGGAGAGAAAGAGAAGGTGGAAAGGACAGAACAAAAGATAGCAAAAGCTCAGCAGAAGGAGAAGATCGATATAGTCAGAATTGTCTTTTGGCAGAAATGTGCTAAGAGCTCTTCCACATATCACAAAAGAAGCATGAATAATTCCTCTGTTTTCAACACCTTTCCCCCATGTATCTAAACACCATGCTTCAGACCAGTTTGCTCCAAGTTATTCTCAGAGGAGAGATAAGAGAATACCAGCTGCGTATAA
The DNA here is from genome assembly GCF_000699245.1 of Pterocles gutturalis. Taxonomy (NCBI): domain Eukaryota; kingdom Metazoa; phylum Chordata; class Aves; order Pterocliformes; family Pteroclidae; genus Pterocles; species Pterocles gutturalis. Next base: position 6,820 of record NW_010109006.1, read on the forward strand.
GAGAGGCAGTGACTGAGCTCCTGCAAAAGAAATAGCTCTGTGGTATGGCCCATGTTCTGTGTTTTTCACAGTCACTGCATTAACTGCTGCACCTGTAAGCCACAGAGCAAACACAGACCAATTGGTACTGTCCCTGTGGCTGACAGGGTGACGAACACGCTAGGCTGTTCCCATGGCATGGCAGCATCCAGCTGAGAGAAGGGTGACTTTTTAAACTCTCAAAGCAGTGATTACTTACGAGATTAATACACCTATGAGCCTTTCAGAAATGAGATGGCACTGGGAAGCCCACAGCCTGGGATAAGGCATGGGAAGTCAGCTGTGCAGAGGGGGTTGCTTTGTGGAAAGACCTGCAAAGGAGTAAACCTCCATTACTGCTCCTAGCGCTCCATCGCAGAGAGACTTCGGTCAGGCTACATTCTGTTCTAACTTTTTCTTTCACTGTCTCCCCACCCAATTTCACACAAATTCTTATACAGGTTATGTACAGACTTGTACAAAATTGAGACTGACACTAGCTCTTGGAGGATTTCCCAGAGCAAGTTTAACAGAGATTATATAACATGTTAAATCTGTGTGTTGTTTTTTTTTTTTTTTTAATTTAATATAGATGTTATTATACTACTAGTTTATTCTTCTTAGCTTAACCCTCCAACCACGCTTTCAAATAGTTAATTATGTTTTGCAGAGATTAAAAACCTGAGGTTATTAGACACATTTTGTTTCCAGCCCTTACATAAGGCAGGACAAATGTGTTACAACTGGAGGGTCTTAGCAAGTTGTAACAGCTGTTGTCTTCCTTCCACACATACTACTGCCATAGTCATTGGGGGATCTTTCCTTTAAGTGACATAACACCAGAACTTTAGAGCTAGCACAGAACTTTACTTCTGTACTCTGTTTTTAACCAGAGATCTTGTACTTTATGAAAGAGGGGGAAAGTCTGATGGGAGAGAAATAACTTCCAAAGGTGTCACAAGAAGAGCAGACTAGGATAGTAGTTCAACTTTCTTGACCCTTAGCCTGAAAACCTTCCTACAGAATTGCAGTTTCTAGATGTGGGGAAAGGAGCCTGGGTAAAATAGGAGCCCTTTCTTTTAAAAACACCAGCCTCAGTTTCAGAGGAAGAAAACATGTCCTACATGGCTATTTTATTTTATCCAGTAAAGAATAATTTTAACCTCATGTGTGATTGGGAAGTCTGGAACAATTTTCTATCCATCCATCCATTCAACCATCCAGAGACCACTGAATGGAACTACTACAAAAATAACTGGAATTGCTCCAGTGCATGGCAAGGTTCCTCAACTGAGAGGTCAGCTTGAACACATTTTGCTCACACTTCCAAGCTCTACAGACTCCTTATTCACTTCAGAGCAGAGTTCAAAATCTTAATAGCCCTGGTGGTGCACACCTTTGTCTCAGCTTCTTCAACCTCTTCTGTGGTGTTGTGTCCCACCCCCAAAGACAAGGCGATAGCATAAATTCAGATTAAAATTATAGGGCACTTCTAATATTGAAGATATTGACTATTCCCAAATAATCCTGCCAGAATTGACTTCAAGATATAAAGCACATCTTTGTGCAAAGCCTTCTCCAAGATGCTCATCCAGTTTTGAAAACACACCCAAAGCAAACAGTCAACAACACTTTGTTCTGAAGGAACCACCAGGCAAAACCCAATTGTTTTTGTTGAATGTTCTTGATATTCACACACTTTCATTTTAGATACCATGATAACAGGCACCTGCAGTAACACAGAATTTTCTTTTTTAATTTAACCTACAGTCATTTCTTTTACAGGATTGGGGCTTTTTTAGGTTTTGCATTTAGTGTAAAACTTGAGGACTTAAAAAAATGCCTAAGGGTTACTAACAATCCTCTCCTCCAGTTGATGCTCAGCATGAGGCTGATGTTGTCATCACACTGTGCAAGCTTCTTCCTGGGTGAACTCAGACAACATCACCTCAAATTAATTTGAAGTAGTCCTAATGTCTATACCAGGGTGGGTGCAACAGTGCTGACAGGGAGGAAAAAAAGGGGGATTATAACAGCAAATCGTCTAAAGCTTGTTTGGGCAGTGTAGCAGAGCTTACCAACAGTGATGGCCACAGAAATAGGCCAGGGCACCACCTCGGTTTCTCCTGAGGTCACTTGGGCTTTGTGCAGCACAGAGAACACCCGTCTAAGGCTGTTGCTGCTCTTTCAGAGCTCTGCTCCAGCTCTACCTCTAGAGACAGCAGAGTGAAACACAGCTGCTCTCACCCAGCCTAGGGTAGGGCAGAACTCAAACTATTTTTTTCAAGTACTGTTCTGGGACACTACTCTTCACATCATGCCAACCTTTCTAGCTTGCATCACCTCTCCCTCAATGCTCCTCCTGGTCTCGTGCATCTTCCTCCACATACCTCACAGCAGCTTCTCAGTATTTCCTTTTTCACAAGTCACACATCTTGTCTCAGATCCTCTCAGGAGATGACCAGACTTACATGAAAAACAGTAGAGAGGAACAAAATGGTCTGTTGATGGTACAAGATTGTTTTGATGCCTACAAATACTTGTAGAAAAATAAAACCTCTTTGAGCTTGTGAATGTTGCAGTGGGTTTTCCTTCTCCATCTCATTTTTTTGTCTTGTAGGGTTTAGAAATAAACAATGAGGAGGCTCAGAAGAAAGGAGAAAACTTTCCACACATGCTTTCTACTAATTTCAGTTCCTCCCCACTTTTTCATAGATTTTTTACTCCCTCATTTTTCTTCCTCTTCTCATTGAGAAAAAGGGCAAAATTCCCCTCCTCTCTCCACTACTTGATACTAAATTTCGAAAAATTCAGAAGAGAATCTACGTTTTAACTTCTTCTTTTAAAGTTTTTGCAACTGTACTGACTCCTGCCAATGTTATGATAATGAAATATTTTCAGGAGGAAAAAAAAAATCTGTAAAAACCCATTATTTAATTCCATTCTAGCCTTAACAGATACAAGTAGAGCATAGTGGTGTACAGGTTGGCTGAGAAAGGGTTTCATTATATGCTTTAATTAGTCCAAGTTCAGGATGACATCAGGATCTGGGGACTGGCCTCGCCCCAGCAGTACAGGGACATGAATACACCTGCAGCCCATCTCTGCACCCTGGGGGCTTGCTGCACTTCAAGAGGGGCTGCTCCAAAGACTTCAGAGAGGTCTCACTTCCATACACAGCAAACACTTTGCCCTGCCCTGCTGTAATCATTATCCTTTCCAGACAACAAAGCCCATTTGGGAGGAGAGGTGGGAAAGGTGAGAATTTCTTTTTTCCTGGAAGACAGCAACCGCAAGGCTGTTCTTCCTGCTGCAGGGGAAACACTTAGCGAGACCAATGCAGAAGCCAGGGCTGGCCTAGGAGAATTTAGTCTTTGATGTTAAAAAAACCCGAAGATACTATGAAATGTAATGTCTGCTGCTTTATATGCACCTGAAGTGTCTGACAGAGTCAAGCTCCAGAAGCACATCTGCTAATCCAGTACTGATGGGGTTAACGAGATCAAAGCCAGGTTCCACTTTGTGTTTAGCAGCAGACACTTCCTAACAGGGGGTGAGTGCAGCCCTCCTTCAGCTGCTATCACACCGCAATCAGCATCAAAATAACACAAATCAGCCCCTACGCTGATTATAATCAGGATTCCTACCTTCTGTCTGCTTCCAACTCCATCAAGCCTTTCCACATTAAAGTCAGTCAGCGTTTAATTTCAGGGTAATCTTCCTAATTCACATGTTTATTTTCAAACATTTTCTCTATCTCTCTCCTCTCCCCTCCTTCCCCCACCACCGTTCATCAGTAAGGACTTCACTGCTCTGAGGCAGGTGCTTACCTTCTCACCCAGCAGACAAAGTGATCCCCAAATTCAGATTCCCAGCAACCAAGTACGGAAAGAACAGCTCTCCTACCATCTTCTTTTAAGTCGCTCCGGCAAGTGCAGGAAGGAGCCTAACAAAGCTGTATGCAGCCAATTGTGTTATCAAGGCACTTGGCACTACCAGCTGATCCTTGATTACTATTCATCCCTCAGGAAAATAAAACAGCCTTTTGTAGTAAAAGTGTAATCCGTTACTATGATGCATTACATATTAACAAAAGCAGCTTTTTACCAAAATTACAGATGATGAAAGCCTGGAAGTGGAATCAGACCAAGGTAACCAGTTGTTTCTACACGTTTCAGATAGAAGGTAGACAGTTTAACCAAGATTTTTACAGTGCTAAAAAGAAAGTGGTGGACAAGTTATGTTATGTGTTTGTGCATAAAATGGTTGCGAGTTCTGTTAAAAAAAAATATTAAGGATAACATTTTCTCATGTAGAGACCTTTCTGCTGTAGCATCCTACACATGCAACTGCCAGCACTGTAGTAACCTTAGTTTTCACAGGGTCTCTCTTAACATTTTTGTGCTTTTCTTGAAAACCACACAGAAGTTTTCAATATGCTTTTCCTTTTTTTTTTTTCCTAAGAGTACTGCTTATTAAAGAGCATAGTTATCCGAAAGGCAGACTTTACTAGGTAGAGTGGTAGGATTGCTGGTTTGGTGGGATAATCCCTACTTAAGTGGTGAGGAAGCATTCCAGAATATTAAAGGATTTGTTTGTTTGCTAATCTACTTAAGCACCCATAGGCCTTAACACCCACAACCTGTGTGCTTTAGGGATCTTTCACCTCCATGGCCACTCTCCATACAATAGTTCTGCATTAAAGCTGCAGATTTAGACTAGCGGGCAGTGCAGCAAGCTGACTATGGGGACACTCACCTGAAAAGAGCTATATGGCTTTGGTCCACTCACCCACCAAATCCCCTTCGCCACTCCTCATCACCGGTGCCTGCTGTGCGTGGCTGCACTGGCACACACAAGCGCTGCACACACTGCTGCTTGCATCTGGCACTTCTGCATCAAACACAACCAACTCCAGTTAACACAGCGATCCAAGCACCATGAGCACGTCTCACGTGCAATGCAAATGAGGCTATACAAACCCATTTCACACCCTCCTTTTGGGGAAAACTCACTAACAGAGAAGGGGGTAGCTTTAAATGGCATTAAGCAGAGCAGGCTCGATGTAAGCAGCTACCCCTGTGTGTGAAACTTGAAGCTCTTGCCAGCAGTGTGGAGGAAAGACATGACCTCATTATTCCACAGCCCAGATAATCCATTCCTGGATAAAGTGAGAGCTGACAAGTGTTTCACCTTGAAGGTTATCAAAGCCCTTTCCACACTCTGCTGATGCGGAGGCATTTACTTTACCAAACAGGGATGTGAAAACTCCTCTGTGTTAGTACAAGAGATAAAAAAACCAGGGCGGTGTGTAGTTATGAGCACACTGCCATACCACACAGACACAGGTATGGAGAGGAAGAGACCGACAGCATTTCCAGAAGCATTTAGGCAAACAGGATGTATTTGCACAAGTTGGCAAAATATCTTTCTCAATATTCTGAGAGTTACTGCTCTCAATTCCTCCCATGTACCTCTAGGCACTTTCTCTAGATGAGTGTGCCTTAAGGGGCCTCTCTTGACATGAGCCCCCCCTGCCCTTAGCACCTCTAGAAAGGTAGTTCAGCTCTTAGCTGAGATAAATCACTGTCTGGAACAACTTCTCGGGTCTCTCCAATGAGTGCCAAGGGAACCGGGAGCGATTCCGTTCCCCTAGTATTTCAGTTAGATGAATCCAAGCTTTATTGCCATGGGTTTTGCACAGTCAACACGCTAGCCTCAAATTTCGTTGGAAGGACCCGTAATCTGTTTGAGCAATGGCTCCACACTAGTTCAAGGGGAAAGAATGTCATCTGGTTGCCATTGCCTTCTCTTGCAACACCTGCGCTCTTGCTGGAGGCCTGCCACGCAAACACGGAGCAGGGCTCTTTGCGCCTCACCGCTACGGTCCTTGGCGGATTGGTTAACAGAGAAAACACACATCTTCTCCTATCAGGACTCTGGAGTCATTGAATTTAAGTCTGCAGGGAGGAATGACACCATTTGAGGTATTTAACACCGAACATAGAAAGCCTTAGAGAAAACACATGGCTTAGTTTCCTACAGAAAAGATTAATAAATGAACAGGTAGGAGTTATAGAAAGAGCAGACACAAAACTCAAGATTAGGAGTAGGTTTCAGCTGAAATATTTGTCTTCCAGATGTTAACCTGCCATTCAAAACACACCCAAATACAACTGCAATTCTGCATGCCTCTTGCACCTACTCCCTAGGAAAAGCTCTTTATTCAATTGCACACATTAGATCACCTACAGTATTTTCTTTCACATCAAAAGAAAAAAGGGCATCAGCAAAAGATTTTGATTAAAAAATTATAATTTACTACAACCATAACAACAACATTAAATAAAAATGCAGAAGGGTTACAATGTAAAACCAATTTTCCAAATGCACCTCTATTATGGCTTAGCTCCACATTGACCCGGACCTCAAGACAGAGTTTGGAGCAGCTGTAAAAACCTTTACAGAGGCCATCTGGCTACTGTGTCCAGTGGCCAATATGTCACTTTGGAGTAGCTGAAATGCTCCGATTATGCCTGCTTTTTACTAATTCTTTCAGGGGTTTTTGCCAAGGTTTTGACAGTGGGTGCCTGTCAAACCACTTGGGTGCCACCCAACCAATTCCTTTCTCTGGGAGAGCCAGAAACAACCAAAAGCCTTAAGGGTCAGTGTCCTTCACGGGCCTGAGACTTGCTTGTTGCAATAAGGAGGGAGAGTTTTCCTGCCCGTGAACTTGCAAGTGTCCATCAATTAACTTCAGCTCACTGGGCAGTACAGGGCAAATCACCAGGCGTTCAGTTTGGTTTTCTCTTGACCCCTCTCCATAGCCCATCAGCATGGATTTTGAAGCCTGCTCCCCAGGGAAACCTCACCCACAGCCAGCCTTCCCACAGCGCCTGTCCACTGAGGCTTAGTTACAGGAGCACTGTGTTTGGCACGTGCCCAGTTTCTGAAGGAGAAGAACCACGCTTTGACATTTCAAATGATTAAAGAAACTAAAAGGAAAGAGCCAGAATACACAAACGAGAAAAAACAACTTTAGGGACAGTAAATTCAAAAGGGCTGACAAGTCTAAGTTCAACGATTTTGAACAACCATCTTTGAAAATGGTCTTTATTCTGTCCCTGATGTTCACCCTCACACCTGAACTCTGTAAACCTTATGTTCTGCTCTCATTTTGAGACTGTAGGCAAGTTATCCACAATAAACTTCATCCTTTTTCCAGGATTAAGAATTGTATATCGTACTTGCAGTGAAAATCTGTTTTATGCATTAGGGAAAACACAGGACTGAATGTTTTTTCAAGTTAAGTGGAGACATTTTTGCATTTTAATCATAAATATTCTCCTGGTCATTTTTGGCAAATCTGTCAAAAGACATTTTATGCCATTTTGCAAGACATTGTTATTGGAGGAAAAAGTTAAACTTTTTATTTAAACAAAATGTGCCTGAAACATTGAAAAACTGATTTAATGTTAACAATTCTGCAACTCGAGCAGTATTTGGGCCAAAAACTGGCTCCAAAAGATAACGGCAGGCAGGAAAAAGTCTGTATTTCTAAAGAACATAAAGAAATAAGTCTAGGAACCCCTTCAGCAGTTAAAAAGAGGACGGGAGAGAGATGTTCTTCCCAGATGTCTTCTTTTCTGTTCACTGAGCCTCTATCATTTTATTAAAATTAAATCTCACAGAAACATCCAAACAACAATAAATGTGATTAACCCAGCAGAGGGAAGAACACCTCTATCTTTGATTGACTCCGAAGTGTAGAGGTGTTCAGGCTCACACAGCCTCCCACTGCAAGCAATTTGATTCGGTGCCAAAGCACAATGTGTTCAGTAAACGCACTGTGAAAAGTTCAGCTCCAAATTAAAAACCACTTATTTGAATGATAGGCTAACAGAAGGTACTTCTGAAGTGCTCTGTCCTACAGTGCCCTCATCAGCAAATTCCAATGAGCGGCTGAAGTGCAAAAGCGCTCACTGGACTGGATAATGAAAGGACTATATTGCTGAGGTGCTTTAACCAAAACTGAGTTTTTGGTTGTTTTGCAGAATTCTGATAAGAAGGTTTCAAGTTGCTAGTCCATGATAACAACGATCTGTCATTAGGAACCTGAAGGGGAATCATCATACCTTCCTTTAAATCTCAATTTATCTGTGGTTCCAGATGGAGTAAGATTTTGAGTGACATCAGACTAGCCAGTCTTCCAAACAGAATATTTGGGAGCAAGATAAACCTTCTGGGGATTTCACAAATTTGCTATAAATTACTTTTTTTAAATGAAGAATGTCTTTCTTTTTAAAAAAGTAAGTTCCACAAACCCAACAATAGAAAGGGGAGCTTCCCACATGCAAAATCACTTCACACATGTAGGTATGCATCAAGAGATTTAGTACCACACGGAGTAACATGGTACCATGCGGATGAGAGGACAAATGCTTGCAGGGATGGGTTTTTCCCAAGGCACAAACAGCAGTCATGGGCCAGCATTCTCTCTTAATGACTTAAAATTCAACGTGCGAAATTCCCTCTGATGGCACTACAAGTCTTCGGATGGAAAGGGCAACAAGCTCCTACCTGCCTCTCTCTTTCTCTCAGTTCAGATTGGTGCCTTGGTGCATGTTCCCAAGGGATCTGAGTGCTTTCCAAGGAACGACAATCTAGTTTTGCTACTCATCTGGACCACCACATAGTGTTATTTTTAGGATACAAAATTACAAAAAAAAATTTGGTTTTGTCAGTAAAAACTATGGTCTCTCCTTCCTCCCTTCAGGAACACACTGGAGGAAAATTCCAGGGGATAACGGTATGGCATTTAATTTTTGGAGACATTTAAAATGTAATTGTTATGATAAATGGTTCACATCCTGAGCTTCAATAGGAGTGTATACACTTTAGAAAAGAAGGATAAAGTCATTTCAAATGCAATCTTGATCCCCAAGGCAACTTTTACAGTTTATAATTTTTTTTAATTTCCCCTGCCCGTTGTATGAGTCAAACTATGAAAAAAGAAAAAAACCTGCACGTACATCAGATGAACTAAGTGAACTACCTGCTTTTCCTCATCCTCTAATCCTTTTCAGTGATAGTAAAATTAAATGCTACTTATAGCAACAAGAGGTTAGAATAACAAGATTAGAAAAGTTATAATGTAAAATAGTAGATTTCTGTTTAAAAGCTACAAATTGTGTACAGAGTGGAACCAAGTAAAGAGAGAAAAAAAATAATCAAGGCTAAGAGATTACTTCTTAAATTTCATACTGATAATGTAAGTAAATATGGTAGAAATATATCGTAGACAGATATATATAAATTTATTATTAAAAGATAGAAATTTCTAAATATTTATAACTCTTTCATTAGTACATATATAATGACTGCAAGAAAAAGTCCTCTAGAACCAGCAATAAACCCCCAAAATAGCCTTACCAGTGATAAAGCCTGAAATGATACTTCTTGTTTACTCCAACAAGTAAAAGCAGGATTTGCCTAAAATTTGGGTGTGTAAATTCTTCTACTTACCTGCAAAACACCAGGAACACACGGATTTGCTCACCGAAATTCAGATTCTTGTCACCTTTTTTATTTTTGTTAAAGTTTGTATTGGTTTTGCTTTACCTTTCCCTCTGGTTTTCACGTCTGGAATAGAAAAGCTCAGTCTTTCTACTGTGGGGGAAAATGCTAAAAAGGCATTTGCTTAACTATGTTTCATACTGAATGCAAGAGCAGAGAGCCTATAAGGACCTGTCATTGTTTCAACAGATGATATAACAAACAAATACGCTGAGAAGACTTTATCTGTCCCTGAACTATTTTATGGTCATTTGTAACAGCTTTTGGAAGGAGGTTTTCTTATTCATTAATTAGGATTCATTAGGATTTTAAGTGGCCAACTCTAAATTACCAATCAACATTACTATTTATTCTGATGAAAACAAACAAACAAGAAAAAAAATAATTTTGCTGATGCCTGGCAGTGGTTTCAAGTGAGCCAAGAATTAGATGCAGTTCACTTCTCTGAAATGCAAAGGCAGCCACAGGATGTACGATTTTTAAGGTGCCTACTTCCCAGTGTAAAAAGGGTTGTTTAAGACCAAAGAGAAACATTTCACTGTAATCAATCAGGATACCTTAGCTTTATCTCGGAAAGCTCTATGTTCGGCAAGCCTGTTTGGCAGCTTTTCTGAGGATCATAAATCAAAAGATTCAGAATAATTTTTAGCATTTTTGTAGTGAGGCCACTCCCCAGGTCTGTGCCTCACCGAGATGGTTCCTGGGATTAAACTGTGGTTGAGGCACAAGCAAAGGAAGATGCTTCTTGGTATTATTTTAGTAGGGCCAAGAATCCACCAAAAATTCAGAATTTGGGAATTATTTTTGGTACACAGCTATACACTCTGACAAACTGACTTAAACCAGCCATCTCACTACCTCTAAAATGCAGATTTAAACTGTAAAATACAAACTTTTAACAATTTCTGTCACACTCAAAAGTTCCACGTGGGCATTTATTACGACAATTCTTCAGTTAACTTTGAACGCTCCACTCACAATACAAAATTCTTCAGCTTTTGACAACTTTACAAAGGAAATTTCCTACTCACACCATGAAAGGAGGTATGGCTTAATTTGTCTTTCAAAGTGCGTGCAGTCCACTTTGCTGCTGATAATCTGCATAAAACTGGATTAATGAATCAGGAATCCTTGGGGTGACGACAGTCAGTGCACACTGAAAATGCTGTGCCGTGATACATTTGGCGTGTATGTCTTCCTGAAGAGCTAGAAGGGCTGCTTCTCTACAGACTGCTGTTATCTGAAAGAAATAATTAAAAAACCCCAACACAGAGAATTGTTATTATAACATATATTACTTGAAAGGAAGAAAGCAAGCACAAGAACATCAACATCCTCCAAATGTCAAATACTCCCAAGGACAGAGATTCTCTGTCTTTTTTTTAAATAAATGAGGTTGTAGGTGATTGGCACGTCCAAGAAACAGGATATAGCTTGAAATTCAAACCCCAGTAACATTACATTTCATATTACAGTACGTTGCAAATTAACTTGATAATCGTATTACCTTATGTTAAACTCCCCGTGACACCTGATAAATTAAAACCTCAACAAACAGCGGTACGTTTTTCTGTCCCCAAAGCACAAGAGCAGATATTCCCAGGCTCTGCGGGCACTTTTCTTTCTCAGCTTTATGCTGGGAAAGAAGTAAAAACAATTAATTCGGAAAGGAAGGCTAGAAGGAGAGGGGTGTGTGGAAGGGGAGGAGGGTTAAGGTCTCATACCCTGCAATGTGTTTTTAAGCTCTCTGGACTTCAGACAGCGGAAACAGACTGATGCCAGTGTCACTCTAAAGACACATTACTGTGGTGAAAAGAGCTTGTGGAATGAAAAGAGATATTGTGATTTCCAGTGCAACAGGGAAAACAGTGATTGATATTGACTGCTCCCTTATATCTGTCAATGAAAGAGCCAGCTGAAACACATTTGTCCAGCTATTCAGCATATTTTCTCTGTTTGTTCACTTACTGAAAAGAGTTTCCTCGTTTGTGCTGTGCTAATGGTTGCCAAAGCCGTTTAGTAGCTTTTTAGAGGATTTAGCAGCATGTTTAGGAAGCTTTCACAAGAAAACATGCATGGATTTGGATGGCTTTGTCAAGTTACAACAATATTACTATTAGTTCTGTGCTGCTCTAATGAGCAGTGAAACTAAACACTGCTGTTATGCATTTTAATGCTTTTTCAGGACTTCAGAGACAGTTGAACATGGAAGCGTAGCTGAGATTTAGTGCACCAGCTTCTCACAGAGATAAGGAATACATCATCTAGAAAGTAACACAGGGATCCTGGTCATTCCATGCAGGAATGAATTCTCCAAGTGTGACTATTTCCCTATCTCTAACACAAATATAAAGCTACGTAAAGAAAAAAACACAAACCAGATCAAACTCGCCCCCCTCTCTGCCTAACACCAAAACCAGAAATCTTCCAAAAGGGAGAAGGCTGTTGATGGAAAAACACATCCCAAGCACCCAGGACTCTAAACCTGTGTTGGTATTTGAAGAAGGGGCCCATTTCCCCTCGATAAATACTGCAGTGAGGGCAAGTTTTCCACTAAATGAAGAGGAAGAGATCTTCTGGGGGTTTTCACATGCATTATTAAAAAGACCCAAAATGCAGTACAGCAGGTTTTGACCACCCTGTTCTACTCCCAGAGACCATCGCTGATCTGCAGCATCAAAATTATGATGCAGAGTATTGCTACAGCACAAGATGGTCACTTGTCACAGCTGAAGGAAAGACTGTCAAGTTGGCAGATGCAAAAAAGAAGGAACACTGCCAGTCTTATTTCTTCCTGTATGGGAGTTTTCCCATAAAGTCATACTTCTGATGATTCTTTTACGTTTTCTGTACACTCTGCCAAGAGTATTGGTAACAGTGACTATAATTAACCTCCAAAGGAATTTTTTTGTTTTAATTTTATTCTTGAAAACTGAACCACAAGTTCTGTGATAACCGAAAATGACTAGACACGAGAAGTACCAGAAAACTGATATTTTTTGTTTGTTTCTCGGGAGTATTTGAGCTGCTTTTAAGGGAAGAGGAAAGAATTTTAAGGCGTGAATTATAGCACTTTCTCCTCCTGGCTGCACTCAGAATTTTTGTGGACAAAATCTTTTATGTATTATTACGTAACAAACAGCAGACATTATGGCACAGTGTTTAAAATTTGGGCCCTTGCGTCTGGTCACAGAAGTTACATGGTGTTGTTTCCATTCCTTGGCTAACCCAGAGAATCAGGTTTCTGATGTAAGAGATTTGACAAGATAAGCTTGATTATTTTTCTTCATTCAAGGATGCAAACTTAAAAAAAAATTCCTCACAAGCATTCTCACTAGGTAGTAAAGCTAAATCACTCGTGGAAAGCAAACACAAGTCGTAATATAGCCACAGTGAAATGAGAAGGAATTCATCTGCTGTGTTACTGGCCTGAGGTCTACTGGTCTTTCATAGCTACTTCTTGTCACAGTCACGTTAGGACACTTCGTACTAGACCAAGCAACTGAAGGGTTTTGCAATGTAATTTCTGCCTAGATTGAAAAACAATTATTAATTGGGTCAAGTGAGACAAAGAAAAAAGGTAGCAGAAGGGGCTGACAGCAAAGGAAGAAAAATAGTGGCTTTGCAACAAGATAAGGATCCTTCCCGGTCTTAGCAGCACTCCAAAACCAGAGATTGCAACTAGATCATCAGTTTTTAAACCTTGCAACAGACTTATCCTCAATTAATTTGTTTAATTACTTTCTTAAATCACCTCTTTTGGCTTCCACAACATCCTGTAGCGAGTGCCACTGTCTAATAATGAATTGTATGAAAAAGCACCTTTGTTTGTCTTAAACCTGGTAATTTCAACAAGTGCCTCCTAGTTCCTGTGTTAAGGGAACGGTGATTCATCTGTTGTTGCCCATTCGCCTTCCCCATATCATTGACGATTTTACAGAGTTTTATCTCATCCCCTCTCAGTCAAGTTTTTGCAAGCTGAAGAGTCCTCAGTAATTCAGTCCCTTCTCGTGCAAAACTTGTCCATACTTCAGACCTTCTGCCACATCGTCTTTGCTATTTCTGCTCGATCCTTTTGCCATTGAGTGGCTGAAGCCACACAGGGCATGGAGGCAGCCGTACCACGGCACAGCAGTGTTTCTGGGTTGCTTGCTTACTATTGTGTTTATCATTACATTAGCACAGAGATTTTTTTTTTTTTAAATTATTCACACTGCCTCTAGCATCTTTTCTTGAGTGACAATATCTAATTTAGGTTGTACACTTGTGCATTTGTAAGCCTGGGTGATTTTCTTTTCTGTCCATTGCATTTATCACCATGAATAGCCTCTGCTTGCCTCTATAAATGAATGCTGTGAACCAACATTACCTATCTGCCAGTTTTATGACAATTCTTAATTCTTTTCAAATTCACATCTGAGAGATGATAATTTTTACCTTTTCAATATAAAGAAAAGTGCAGTCTTTTGTATCTCTATATGCTGTGAGGAATAAGAAAAATGTCTTAGTCCTGTTCCAAAGGCAAATTTGCAGCTCAATGTATTGAAGAACAAATATATATTCTTGACTGTATCTGAATATAGAGTGGCTTTCAGCGCTGACTGTTAAAGCAGTAATGAAGACATTAAGTGATTGTCAGAAACAACAGTGATTAAACAGCAACAGACCAGGTAGCAGGTCATTAAGCAATAACTACTGAGGTGTGGGTTGTTATTGCAGAGATGAATAGCCAGCCAGGTGTGGTTGGATACTATTGAATCTATGAGTACCTGAATATACCCCAGTTTGATAATATTAATATAATTATAAATGAAAGTTTAACAAACATGATTCTCATTTTCAATTGAATGAGAGCAAATTACTGACCTATACATTGATCTGCTGTCTGCAGTCCTCTCAGCACAGAAATAATTTTGAATTAATGTATTAAAAACAGATTATAATTTTTTTAAAGGACTGATTTATCATCTGAACGAGTGCTTTAAGATCAGAAACTAAACTAATTTAGACACCTACTTCAAAGTCAAAAAGGTGACTGTATCCAGTTAGCCTGTGAGGAAAGGAGAACCAATTGTTGCTATCTGAACCACAGACACACTCCTCAGTAAAAAGCAAAGCCACACACAAGCTCATGGCTATGGTGCAAATAATGATGAGTCACAAAAATAAATGGATTTACACCTCGTCATTCCCTCCCTCCCTGTTTCATTCCTAGCCACAATAAAATGCCCCGTGCCTGTTACTGGTCCCTGAATAAGCAGCATTCAGCACAACGCATCTTTCTCCCGAAACCAATGGTTACAGTGGCTGATTCAGCTTGGCCGACTCTCCCCCATTCTGGCATTAAGCACCAACTCTTTCCAGTGGGCTGAAAGTCCTTTTCAGCTCCTTTGTATTTAAAGTGCTCTAAATAGCTTTAAAGAGTTTTTTTTTTTTTTTTTTAAAAAGGCAAAAAAGAAATGACCTTCTGTATTAAAGCCTTAGGTATTTTCAAGAAAGTGGTTTTGTTAGTGCGGAGTCTGTCAGGAACACCTGTGAATGTCGGGTTTAATTGGGCTGCAGCTGGTGTCGATTGTGTGCGCGGTAACTGGCAGCCACTGGCTGGCTGGACATTGTGTTTCATTTTCCTTTTTCCTTCCTTTTTAACATGCTCCTCCACCCCGCCAGTTCAAGTTGTAAGGGATTGTGTGCAAGAGGGATTAGGAGCCTGGAAACAGAATAGTTCCCTGCGGTTTGTGAATAGCGCAAACGGTGGCGCTTCCTGGATGAGAACTACCTGCGAGGCTGCGCGCTCAGGCGGTGCTCGCCTGCCAGGCAGCCTCAAAGGGAGAGTCTCTATGGGTTTGGGGAGTTTGCTTTCCCGCTCTGTTATGGAAAGATAAAAGGTTCATACATGGCGTTTTAAAAAGCCATGAATAACTCCTGCATCAGGACATCTGTTTCTCACTCAGAAATTCCTGCCTGTGCCTGGCATCCCCTCTCACCCCGGCGTCAGAAGCTGCTCTGCAGAGAGCAACAGCTTTGTCCTCACAAAAGGGGAAGTCAGAAAGCTCTCAGGACCCAGGGCCTTCACCTGACCGAGGAAAGAGCTGGGCACGGAAGCCTTTCCAAAGCAAGAATAGAAAACAAATCAGGAGAAGACACACTGTAGGCAGACAGACCAAAAGGGAGTAAGAGGGAAAGGTTGCTGACCATATTCTGCAAGGGATTGGTACGAGGCTCAGCACACTGCTGGGCAGAGATGGTAAATTCCTCTAGAGAGGTGATACCTCAGAGGCAAACACCTCTAGGTTTTTGCCCCGCCAGCAAGTCACTTCTGGTCAAAGCGTGGGATGCTGTGGCCCCTCTTTCCCCCTTCCCCTTTGTGCATACACAACCCGCTGCTGGCTACAGGCTCCCGTCCGTCCCTTGTGCTGGCTCTGGCGCTAAGCTGGCCCTTTCATTAACTGATTCAATGCACCAGACCATCAGAAAACTAATCCAGAAAGAAAAAAAAAGTGTTAGCTTGCCGCTGGGTTATTGAGATGGGCTCACAGGGGGATGCGCCAAGCACCAGTGGGCATGGGAGGGGTGGAGAGCACGGCAAGTGGTGCCCCAGGGTGTCTCTTCTTCCCAGTAGCAGGGAGCTGCTGGATCTCCTCGTGAAATTTTGTGTTCACTTACCCTCTTTCAGCATCCCTGCACTGCTTCTGATGTGCAAGGTCTGTCTGAACTAGCTCAGGTACCACAGCACGATGCTGGCTGGGCTAGGGAGACGTGCCCTAGATAATGCTTTGGTACAACATAGTACTTTTAAAGATAAAAATACTATTTCAAGATGTCACACGTATCTTTTGTTTTTCTTTAAAACGGGCCAAGCTGTGGACTTCTTGATGTACTTCAAAAAGGCTTAAACTTAGTACTTCTCTTGTGTTTCTACTTTCCTGTTTTATGTATAAAATAGTAAACTACAAGATAACATGCCTTCTTTGAGACAAGAAATTTTTACAGACCACTACAAATCTTGGTCTGTTTAGTAAAAAAAGTTTTTATAACTATGAAATAATGTATTACCCTGTAATAAATTAATGTGACCATGCATGTGTGTGTCCACAGCTTACCAGAGGTGCTGAGCAGGGACATAAGTGATTGTGTCACCTGGATACATCTAGTCTAGCCAGGATGACGGTTCCAACTCAGCTCTTTCCATGTTGGCCACAGCTGCCATGGGGGGCTGCAGCAGAGACGAAGCCCCCCTTCTGCCCCCTCCTCCTGGTCTCAGCCAGGAGGGCCAGGCTTCAGATTCACCCTATCTGCTTAGGTCACCTGGTGCCCCAGAGCCTGGCACACCAGCACGGGGCTGAGCCAGACAACTGGCCAGTTGCTCTTGCAGGACAACGCCATCATGGCAACAATTAATGAGATGGCAGCGACCACAAAGTGCTGCACTTAATTGCTCTTGTAGTACCAAAAAGTGAGCACGGGTCGTGCCTGGGCAGCAGACAGTAACACATGTATCAGTAACTCTTATTATGCTATAAAGCTTAAACACACCCAGGGAAGAGAGGGAAAGATGAGGTATGTAGCCAAAATTAAGCATATGTATCATCACTATAGCACATGATGACAGCTAAACAGAATAAACCAGAGCCTTCAGTGGTACACGGTAAGTGTCATCACACATACCTCTGCTCATCCCGACATGTTCTAACAGAGCAGAACTTTGACTCCATCTGCAAACTTTCTTTTTTCTTCTTTCCACTCTCTTAAAAAATATTACTAGATGTGGTATCCATCCAAGCAATATATAAAACATGTAAATTCCAATTTAACTTTTGTAACTACAAGCCCAAAGTGCAGCTATTTTCCAAAACGCATTCTGTCGATATGGATCCCATCACTTTGGCAGAGACATGGAATAGCTACACCTTTCACAAAGGAATTCCGTAACAAAACGAGTTTTTACATGCTGGAACTAAATATTTTTAAACAGCGCTCCCTGCCAACTTCAAGTTTCAGCTATATTTGTGCAACTAAAAAAAAAAAAAGTCACATACATGTTTCTGTACAAGATTAAGCCGCATTTCTGGTTAACCTCAGAATTATTTCATTTTTATATAAACATTTAATGAGAAAGTTTTAACTTCTTCCCTTCAATGAGTAAAAAGAAGCCAAGCCACTAGAAAAACAGTCTTTCTATATGTACACATATGTGTGTGTGTGTGCATGCGTGCTCATTTTAATTAAAAGTAATTAACAGAGTACTGTGCTCTCAATCACAGTATGCTGTTACTACAGAGGAACTGCACACAGAGCCAACGCTATTTTGCTGAACGCTGCTAGCAAGACGTTGAATTATGCAACTAAAATTTTAAAGCTAGAAGACTTGGAGAACATCATTAGCTGTACCTGTCATAAGTTTCTGTCTAGAAAAGCAAAACAAAAAAAAAAAACCTACAAAACAGACTGGGCAGCTTCTACCTTATGAAACCTATCAGAGTGCAGCTATTAAGTAGCCGTTGTGTTTGCTTGCTTGCTTTTTGGGTTTTGAGGCAGGCAGATATGAGGTTGGGTGATACATTCAGCACACTCTGTATTTCTTGCACTGAAAAATAATTCATGTCTTTACTACTCAAACCAGTAATTCCTTTCTCAAGTTTAACCTGTGAGAGTAGCAGAGGCTTTAGACTCCTATCAAAACAAAGCAAATAAAAGCAATTCTGCAAAAGGAATTGGGAGAAGTGCCCTCCCTTCCCTAAAAATATTTTTTTGGCAACAGAGCACAGCCAGTCTAGAACTGTCTTTCAACTCCTTTCAACTCCAGCAGCATACCACCATTAACAGAGCCCTAAAATTCAGAATCCACCCAGCAAAAAGAAAAGCAAAAAACTATTTTTTCGTGGTTTTTTTTTTTAACTCTCCCTTTCATCCAGTCTTTGGAGCTGTGGCAAATACTGTCTCTGATTTAAATCCTGCACAGCAGGTCAGTAGCAACTGTATTTGTAGTGACCTACATATAAGATACCATAATACAATACAGTAAAAGCAAACAAGCTCAGTTAAGAATAATGGCCAGAAAGTCCAGCAAATCTTCTGGAGTCGTAGGGTTTCTATCAACTTGGATAGAAAGCATACAAATCCTATGACAATGAGAATGAGAGAGATGTGAGCTTTCTGGTTTTCTGTAGGGCTGTTTACACATGCACACACATCCCGAGTGGAGGCAGGGAGTGAGAACAGACACTTGCTGTGTAGAACCTTTAGACTGCAAGATGAATAATGTCCTTAATAGAAGCTCTCCTGATTTTTCATTTATTTGGTCTCAGTTCCTGGAAGGTGCACGATGTCTCCTGTGGAGTAGCTACTTCCTCAGCAGAATGCTAGAGGAATTTCAGACTGTTTCTAAGTCTACCTCTTGAAGCTTCCCATGGTACCCAGCTGCTCATGTTTCCCAAGAAAACCAGGGAGGAGGGCTACTGCATGCCTGTATTCCAGGGAGGCAGAATATGGCTGGGAAGACAGTCAGACCAAGAAAGCAACGCTGTTAGCCAGAGCTAGATGCTTCCATGTACAGTTATTAGTCCTTAAGGAGGAAGCTAAAAGGCTGGTAAAGAACTTAAGGTAAGTTTTAATGCACGTTTTGCTTGTGCAAGAAAATAAAAGAATTATAGCAAGAACAAACAATGAATGATACAAATACATGAAACAAGAAAAGTGGCATACCAGCAATTACCTTTAGTTACGGATTTGTGTAATGGGTATGTTTTAATAGAATTGAAAGTCAATAAAATAGCAGCAGGGCACACACGACAGTGTGACCTGTGCTTCCAGATGACCAGTCTAAACCAGTGATGCACTGGTCACCACGTCTTTTTGATCTGTCCCCTTGATGAGCCTGTTCAAGTGCTAAGCAGCAGAAACCTAACCCAGCAATACAGAAGAGTATTTTTTTGCTGGTTTAGCGCCCTGAACTGTCTCACCCATGATGCAGGCAGGAAGGCAGGCAAGGGAGGAAGGCTCTGAAGGTAGGGAGAGATGAGACTGCAGCAGAAAACAGGTGTAAACCATATAGAAGCTTAGAGACATACTAAGCCTACATACAAATGCTTTCTTCACTTGTGCAACTTCTTTTTCACTTCTCTGCCAATTCAAAATGCATCTAATTAAGAAAAGCACATGCCTGGCATATATAGAGAGGCATTCACTGGTGCAGGGCTTTGTGAGTGGCCCTTTCAGGGGGCAGTCCCCGTGCCTCCCATAAGGGTCCTGATATTCTGACTTGACACCCCTTGAATGCAGGTCATGTTTGAAAGTCACTTCACTGTTCTGGATAACCAGATGTGCTACTCCTTGGATAACAGATCTAATTTGGCAAATTCCTCCACTTCTTCTCTTTCATACTCACAAACTCCTTCTCAGTTTGTGCCATGTTATTGCAAAAAACGTCCTCGGTCTCTTGGGTTTTCTCCCCCTCTTTCCTTGTCTACACAAGACAATGTAATGCAAATTTCTAGTGCTACAAAGACTTAGAAAATGAGTCATTTGCATTTCTCTTCACTTAAAAAAGAATGTTTTATGTTCAAAATGTATCCTCAACATTTTTGCAAATATGCACAGGAGGAAAAAAAGGACTCTCCCTTCCCTTTCCTCCAGATTGTATGCAGCTGCTTTATAATGTTATCAGCACTTGAATTTCTAAGAAATTGTAGACTAGCATGATACACAGAAATCGAAGGCCAGAAATTTATGAAATCTATGCTCAATAGTGTTCAGTCATGAGGACCTCCCAAGCGCTCTGTGGCGTCTGCCGCCCTTGTCCACAGCGCTCTAGATTCAACGTTCCCAACTTCAAGCCCCTGCCTTTGGTGCTTGCATCAAAGCATAGTAGCTCTGGGCTCTCTGCGCAGCAGGCACAAATCCACAAGCCCCTCTCAGGCCACCCAAGCCCTGATGAGAGGCACCCACCCTTCCCCAGCAGTGACAGAAGGAGGTGAGAGTGATCACACCTCTTAGGTGGGTGCTTTATGTTTGAGGAGGGCTGTCTATAGACACTGTCGCTGTGGGTTGTACAGATCCTAGCCAGCCCTCAAATCTGTAGCCTGAAGAGTAAGAATATAAAGCCATATGAGCCTTTACTGCAAGCCTCTGTACAAGAAATATGCAAACCTGGATCTTCAGAATGTCTAGCCGTTGTCTTTGGGGGATGCTGCCTGAATACACAGGGAAAGCTCATCTGTTTCTCTTACCTGCAGTGCTGTGGATGCACTCCTCTTGACAGATGGATTTCCTTCTCATGAATTTCTGTAAATATTTTACTACACTGAATTGTGTGGCCAAGTTATACAATTACCCAATAAAGCACAACTGCTCCCCTCAGTGCTGCAGGCTCAGAAGTCACCTAGCAGTCTACTTTGCACGGCACAGAAGTGTAGAGGAGGATGCTAAGGACAACAGCGTTCAACAACGTGGCGAGTTGGCTGTGAAAATAAAGGGCATCTTATTTGGTGGGCAATGCTTCAGCTCATGCTGCACTGTCTTCCTAGCACGGATTTCTACAACTGCTACTGTCTCCAGCCCATTGATAAGAGATGAGTTCATAAGATTTGCTCAAGAATTGCCTGTCCACATGCAGGAGAAAAGATGGGCTTCCACTTTCCAGTTCATGATATTTACTCATTTTATGTAAGATGCACAGACACTTGGACTGGGACAGCGAGTGTTTTAGCCCCTCTCCAAACACAGTAAAAGATGATCAAAAGGATGAAGACAGCAACACAAGATGCCAGCACAGAAGCACTGGTTTCCATGCTGAACCAAAAAACAAATGCTATTTTCTCTCTACTTTGCAATTATTCAGTATTGTAAAGATAAGGAGATGTTCTTAACATTTCCTACTCAATGTCAAATGTAATAACTTTCATGGTATCTAGAAGACTTTGTGATATAAATTGTTTTGTATGGTATGAGCGAGTTTTAAATGCATTAAAGGTCACGAGGAAGCTGGATTTCATTGCTTCCTTTCATTTGTGTGACACCAGGCAACCGTTCCTTACCTCAGCAGCCCGGATTCATGAAGATCCTTGCTTTCACCAAAAGGTACATCTGAAGTGCCTCATCTGTGTGTTCACAGACTGCATCAGAAAGTGCAGGTTGTACAGCGCAGTTGTAATTCAGATAGTCTCACTCGTGCTGTAACGTGCATCTCTTGGCTGTCCAGT
Source organism: Pterocles gutturalis (assembly GCF_000699245.1). NCBI lineage: Eukaryota > Metazoa > Chordata > Aves > Pterocliformes > Pteroclidae > Pterocles > Pterocles gutturalis. Next base: position 28,611 of record NW_010109006.1, read on the forward strand.
GCAGAAACGACTTACACATCAATTACCACAACCCTGAGAGACTGGCAATGGGCGCCGAGTCACAGGGACACTCCAGTACTGAAGCTTTTTTTTTTTTTGCCACCCCCACAAACATTTCGGGAACAGCAGCTGTAGCACCCCAGCGCCCTGAAACAACGTGTGACTCTCATTCTACACCATTAAATGCTATTTTGCTAAAGTAAAGGCCACAAGTAAGTCGCATTGTATCCATCAGCACATGTATCCACAGGCCTCTCCCCTCCCGATACTCCCCTCAGCTGTGGATCATTCAAAACCCCATGGAAGAAATATTTCAACAGTCATACTTTTTTTTTGTAAGAAGAGGACCTTCCACCCCTCAGTGGACATGGTATTCAAACCACACTGGCAAATATTATATGATGTCCTTTCCAGAGTTAATTTTTAATTTCCTGACTCTCCTGCCTGAGAAATCTTCAAATTGTCTTGGCAGTCACTTCACGGCATGTGCGGACCTAATTGCAGAAGTGAATGCAGAGTCAGCCCAAATGAAAACCTCCGACTAACTGAAGAATTTCTGCAGAATTAGTTAGTTGGTTGAATTAAGTTCCAGAGAGCACTGCAGTCCAGGAAATGATTGCAAATGTAACGCAAAGAGCACAAACCTTTCTTGCCCCAGCCTGCTGAGCAGTAAGGGGAGGCAAGTGTCTTCAATATGTCACTCAAAAAAACCCAATGATTTTCCATTTTCATTTTTTCATGCCACAATTCATAACCCACAGAAGTTATGCACAGCTATAAATCTTGGCACCCTCTCCATTACAAAAAAAAAAAAAATCTCCCCTGGTATTCAATATTCTTTGCTTTACCTTAAGTCACCCTAATCATGCTGACATCTCCTATCGATGATTATATTAGCCCTAAAAGATCCTTAAACAAATGAAAAGGACTGACTTCCACTCCTAAAGTTCTGCTTCCAATTTTCTAAAGGAAATTAAATAATGTATAAATCAAATGCTGGGCACGGGCCCAGGCAGCTGAACATCGCTTTGTCCTTTCAAAGTGAAGAGGAAGTGTCTGCTACAGAAGGGACAAGCCAAGAGAAATAAAGCTTAACCTCAGCTCCATGTGAAAGTGATTTGGGATAATCGGGGGAATCTGCAAAGAGGTTAAAACAGGGACCATATACTAACAGGAGAACTTTACAGGATGATCAAAAATACATCAAGAGCTGACCTTCACCTGGGGGAGCTGCACAGCCTTAGCAGTCTGTCACACTGGAGCGGAGTACGAAGGGCAGGAGAGAGAAGAGATGAGCAGGAAGTCAAAAATCTATTTATAGCTGGCGTTTGTCATGTCATGGTAATCTTATCGGGTTTTTTCAGTTTGCAAGATTTATAAATAAGTACTGCCTGACAACCTTACAGCAAGTCAGCTACGCAGCAAATGTACACGCTGCTTTTCAGTTCTCCTTTAGCTAATACATACTACTGAGATTATTAAATCAGCCACCAAGGGACTTCTTAATTTATGTGCTATTGATGGACTGCTGATCCTTCTCTTTACCACAGTATATATCTAGAAAGGGAAAAAGCAGTAAAAATGTGCTAGATATTTTCCTGGTATTATTTTCTAAGTAAGCGATTGCTTTAATTGCCACAAGGCATTTCTTAAAACTATTGGGAACAGATGTATTTCATAATATGATTTCTCTATTAAAAGAAGATCCCAATCAAGTTTACACGGCTTCAACAAGAATTTACGCTGACATTTTTGCACACAGAAGAGTGAGTTTGAAATCTGAGATGAGCACTAGAGTTCATAACTAGGGTCACCATAACCCTATTCACATAACCTAAACTTTGACAGACAGAAAAAGATGTGACATTCAGCTGTTGATGCTACAGCCACGAACACTCTTGGCTATTTACAAAATTTTCCTCTCCTCACCTTTAAAAGCTACAGAATATTTTTAGATGCAATGCAAATGGCCCTTAAACTTAGATGACAAAAGATTCTAGTCTTCACGCTTCCCAAGAAACTAGCAAAATTATTTTCAGTGCTGTCATTTAGCAGTTGTTTGGTCTGTCACAACACTAACTGAGTAGCTGGCAAAGCAGCAACGGCCACCTAACAGTTACATACACATGCAAATGCAACAAACATCCTGCCTAGCTGTTGCAAACGTGTCGGGAAATGCTTCACTGTTTAAAAAAAAAAAAAAAGGCACAAAAAAAAAAAAGCAAATCCCCAAACAAAAATACTATTGATTTATTTCCCTTTTCAAAAGAAGAGTCTATATATAAACTCTTCCTTTGTAAGGTTATTTTAAAGTACACAATGAGTGCTACTTCCATTTAAATCTCAGCGAACAAATTCACCTGAATATTAAGCACACTTGATTCAGAAGAACCAACAGGTTTACTGGGTTCACAGACTTGTAATCTACCAACAAGCATCCATATATTCATGAGAGCTATAAAAGATGAGGACAGGCTTCAGGAACACTATTTTAGTATAAAGAGGCAATCCAATCAACTGTTGTGAGCTGAGAGTCTCCTGTCCATCTCCGTGCTACCTCTCTCCCGACAGACCCCCTGCAAACGAAGCATAAGCCCATGCTAAGGCTGTGCTTAAAAAAGCAAACCAAGCAAAGGAATCGGGGCTTTAGCAAGACCCCAGGGCGTTATCCAAACACTACTAGCGAAAACTCCTCTGGAAAGACCTCCAAGTTTTGCATCACTTTGTCTCTGCAGGTTACCAAATATCAATAACAGGAAGAAAAAAACAAACTATAAAGGATGGGAAGAAGTAGGAAGTTTTAACAGAATGCGGTTGTTTGCCATCCTTGAATTTAAACAAAACCAGACACACAATATGTTACTCACACATGAAAAGAGGAGAGCCAAAAAGGGAAGGAGAGACTTCTCTCTCTTTTCCTCTCTCCGTGCTTCAAGAAAGCGTCCATGAAAGCATACAAGCATCTGCTTTGGGTTCCCCTGACGTCAGTAAACACCACTGAAGTACAGCACATGCTTAAATATGTTCCAAAGCACTTATCTGCTTTTTATAATTGGAAGCTAAATGGAAGCTATACATCAATGAGCAGAACGTGTTCAATCAAGAAGCAAGACACTTTTCAACTTCGTGATGGTACAACTGTTTCTGCAAAACTTTGGACTCAGTAACACCCATTATTAGAACTTGAGAGAGAGGTTCTAATGTAGGATTCCATCAATTAATTTATGAATGCTAAAATATTTGCACAGAACGGAGTTGTGATTAATACCAATGTGTCACATTCCTTTGGGGCTTTGTATCTGAAACACCACATTAAGTAGTTAAACTAGTTACAGATCGGTCATTATGTGCAAGCACCTATCAGTAGTGTTTGTATCCCGTGTTCCCAAACTCCTGATGTGGTCTGTATTTAACAGAAAGATCTTCTACGAACTACCACCCTTCATTTTCACAGTCACCTGAACCTTCTGTTCCCAAGGCATAAACCGTCCACATTTCACATCTAAGCTGGTTAAATACCTGACGCAGAAAGCCAGGGGCTTCCACTCAGAGCTGCAACACAAGCAGAGAGCAGGCAACGCAACAATTAGTCACTAAGGTTTTCTACCTATTTCTGAAACACTGATCTCTCCAGTAGGAGGAAACCAGGAAGAAATGTGAAGTTCCAGTACAAGGCTGTTCATCCCTGCTGAAGAATTTTGCTAAACCCCCTGGGCAGGAAGCTGTGGTTGGCAGCTCAGACAGCGTGTGGCCGGCGGTTTCGGAGAGGTTGGGAGAGGGGTAGGAAATGTGGGCTGTTCTGCTGGAGTGTGGGAGACATCGCACACAGGGACCTTGGCGAGGTTAGGTAAAAGTCACTTCTGCTCCAGACCAGACAGGAGCCAGCCGTTTGCCTATCCCTTTCTAAGGGACTGAACGTAGGATTAAAGGTCTTGGCTCTAGCACAGATGTCATGTTTCACTATCTAGCAAGCCCTGCTGACACTTGGCACAGCTTGCCTTCCTGGGATCAGTGCTCATTCACGTCCTAAACCTCACGGGCCATTATTAGCTCCCCGGGACAGACTCCAGTCTGTTAGAACCTGCACAGCAATGTCTGTGCACATGTGTCATCTCTATACAGGTACTCATTCCTATTTAAAAATTTACCATCTGCCTACTGGAAATAACAAGATATAATCTGCAGTGACTTTGAGGTTGTTACCATCTGCCACAACTGTTTATTATTTAAGCACAGGATATTGCCTCTAATGTTTCTTCTCCTCGTAACAAGGTACATGCTGAGGAGCAAAAGAAGCCTGACTCAAAGCTGAGCTACTGATAATACATATTCGAAATGGGCACAAAGGAGTGCAATTCTCATTATAAATATAATTTGGTGTGAGTTTACAGTATTCAGCTTACAGCATAGTTTGCTGCATGACTGTTCATTTGAAAACAATCCTCTGCATGACTGCTTTCGAGATCGCCCAGAAACAGAGATATATGCTTTACCAGAGGCTTAGCACAGCCTTGCCACAGCAGCCTTGGTGGGGACGCAGGGCTGGCGGGCACGAGCCTGATGTGCCTATCTCCAGCAGCTCCAGGGCAGCCCCTTGCGCGTGGGTTCCCACCGCCCCTGTTCTGCACAGGGGTAGCCTAGGGTGGCTGCAGCCCCTGGGGTGCCTGGCACACCAACACTGGTCCCAGGGGCTGCCAGGGGAATTACTATAGTGGGATCTAATTCCTCAGTAACAAGCAGGATTGGATCCAAAATTAGCAATTCCTGGCTTTCATTACCTTTATTCATCCTCAGGCCAATTTATCTGCTGGCATAACTCCCCTGGGGAATGTGCCAGCAAAGACTTTGGCCTAATAATTTAAGATTCATGTCTGTAGTATCATCTTTGTGTGGCTTTGGGAAGACTATTTGTGCATCCTGCTAGAGACCTTGCAGAAGCAAATACCAATTCTGAAGGAAGATTTTGACTATGCAACTTCTCTTTCAAGATAACAAAAGAGTAGCCTAGACCACGGACAAAAAACCACCAGACTGAAACATTTAACAAATACAGAAAGTTAATGCTCTCCTGTATATTGCTTTGTGAGTTATCAGCACCTAAGTGTTCTCCATGTTTGAAAGTGAGCTGGAAGACAAAGTGATCTAATCAGAAGAGATCAGCAGTAATTTATCCTGCAGATGATTTACATGCAGCAGCCATGTGTGTTTGTTTATGATCTCTACATCTGGTACTGAGTTTCTGACATGATGGAAAGCTGTGCTAGAAGAGTGCACTCTGTTCCTCACACTGACTAATTAATGCTCTACTTAATCTGGAAAAAGGCACTTTAAAAATAAACACTAATTTTCAGCAGACCATAAAGAACAGGTAACAACTGAACCACATAGCATAGGCCTAAAAACTGTTGCAGCAATCTCACAAGCATTAAAAAAGGTGATTTTTTTTTAACTCTCAGAGTAACATAAATAGAGCGTGTGCACACCTATACCTCTCCAACACTGCAAACAGTACAGTAAGGTTTCAATTTTTTCTGAGAGAGAAGAAAAAGTATACATCTTCTCCTTGCAGCAGTTTTCCTTTTGCACTGCTTTGAGAGCAACAGAGCATAGACACCTGCAGAGATGATCAAAACCTGAGTTATAGTCTGTAGGAATGACAAAAGCCAGTAAGAGACAGTGGAGCTAAAACAGTCCCCATCGCTCACACACTGGGTGCTAAACTACGGTTTGCTTTCACAGGTTACCTAAAGCAACGCTGTTGGTCGTCACCCTCTACCTCATCCTGACAACTGATAAAATAAGCAGTAAATCGCATTTTCCACAAGTGACATTGACAGGAAAAGCACCCAGTGTGAAGAGGGCTAGACATCGAATCCCCACCAAAACAACAGTCTGTGGAGATGCAGTGTTCAGCCTGTCTCTGCCCGTGGGGCTGGCTGGAGGGGCACTTGGGGGGCTCTGTGTCCTCAGCTTCCACTGAAGTCATTCCATTGCTTTTAGTCACCTCACCAAGACCTTGTCTACACAGGATGTTATGCTGCAACAGCTACTGCATTTACATTCACACCCTATCTCATTCCAGGATAACTTCCTCACATTGACGTGCCCTTAGAAGTACAAGAAAGAGCATTCGTCTGTGGCTGCATTTAGCCCTAGGCTGAAGTCTCACGAGGTAACAGAGAATAGAGATTTGGCTTTATCTTATAAACGGTGCTAATATATATCACCACCCTTTGGACTGAAACCAACTTCTCTCTAATCTCCCAATCATTTCCCACAGAAAGCGCGTACTTTCTCTAGCCCATGAAAGAAGGCAAGGGTGTTAGGAAAATCAGAGGGATTGAAGGGCACGGAAAGCCTGTGCGAGCTGCATCCAAGAGCACATTTCCCAGCCTAGAATACTGCAGCTATGAAACGGCCCCTTTCAGGGACTGACAAATTACCGTGGTGGCTAACAGAAAAAACTGTGCAGGTTACAAGTACTGAGGAACAACACTGCAGAGCCTTGGGACCGATTGCCCAGATGGAACTAAAGGTAAGTCAGGTAAAACAGGTAAACGTGGAGCAAACAAATGAGTAGAGATTGGAGCTTTTCATGTATATTGAAGTGACAATGTTAAAATACGGCTTCCCCTGCCAAGCACAAGTCCTCCTCTCCCACTCATACAGCCAGTGTACAAAGCTCATAACCTGGGAGTTCTTGTGTGCTCTTCAGATGTAATGGAAAATGCATTTTTTGCATTTTAACCATATCCCACAGAGATCACCTGCAGCGTCCCCAGGATAATTATCAGAGAGGTTCAGATTTTCCAGTGGGAGCCATGAGGGTGCAAAGAACCATGCATCGGACAGGGATCTTCTGGCGGATATACCCTGTGGGGTACAACCAGGTAAGGTCAGTAACAACAGGTAACGGCGAGTTGTCCAAATGGAACCAGCGATTCCAGAACAGTGTGCAGGCTGAAGTTTGCAGAGAAGCACCAGCCTCTGCTGCAGCACTAAGCCTAAGCGAGCAAATGGCATGGGATCTCTGGAGATTACCAATTCTCCATCAACACTTTTCCAATGAAGATTTTAATTACGTTTGCGTATCTGCACCTCAGTGGGTTCCAAGGTTGACGGAACAACTTTGTTCCACGTAGAGTAATTCTTTCTTCTCTCTGCTTCTGAGAGAAAACAAGTTACAGCTTCAAACCACGTAGGGCTGCAGTTCTACTGCTGCAGAATCCCCACTTGCCCGCTTCTTCTCTTTCCTCAATTCTTCTCTATCTGATTTACTGTTTACTTACCGACCATATGGGAAACATATTGGGAAAGCATGCATCCGGGTTCACGTTGAGAATAAATACTTTTTATTACTATTCCCATGACCTGCAGCAATAGACTAGATTAGTCACCCACAACTATGTATAATCATACAATCATTTAAATACATTTTCAAAACAGAACGTTTTAAGATACAGATCAACTAACTATTCCTCTGTAGACTTTCTAACACCTATTTCCTACAACTTTACCATTTCCACCTGAGACAGAAAGCGTTATCCTTCAAGCACAGAGTCCTCCCTCAAAACTACAGTGGAAGAATAGAAACACACGGGTCCACGGGAACATGCAGCCTGCAGGCTAGTAGTGCTACCCAGTCTGCTCAGTTTTCTTAATGAAATAACAATACGTAGTAGGAAAAGAGTTGAAAATGGATGCTGATGCCAAAGAAAAAGTGCTGTTTATCAACATGTGCAAAAAAACCAAACCAAAACAAAAAAAACCCAACTTTTTTTTAATTCTCTGCCTGTTTCAGAAAACTAAACTCCCTCTAATTTTAGGTTCATCAAAAGCAGAATTGTAAAAGCTTTCTCCTGAACAGAGAGCAGAACATTTCCCAAGCAGAATATGTCATTTAATCCAAACTCAAATAAACGAAGGTTTAAATTCAACCTCACCCATTACACTTATGAGCAAATTGAAAGGAAATGTTGAAAAAGTAATTTTAAACTGAAATACTTGAAATATTTTCAACATTCTGAATTCTTTTTCTAATGTGAAAAATTTAGTCAATGACACAAAATTAATTATTAAATTTAGTGTTTCTAAATCATTTTCCATCAGAGGAAAGTCTAAAGCAAAATTTATAAAAATAAAATTACTAATTGCATTTTTTTCTATGTAAGTAATGAGACAGCTATGTCCTGTACTACTTCATCTTATTTAGGATTTTTTTTTTTTTTTTTTTAGTTTGTTATCAACATCTGGGTTGAAGAAAAATCTGATGTCCCCCTTTTGTTGTGGGAAATGATTCTGATCATCTTTTAAGCATTGTTGCACATGCAACTGCCAGGAGTGAAGAACGCTTGCAGCTCTCGCCCGCCTGCCCTCCTACACCATCCACCCCGCAGAAGCCGGCAAGCTGCTCTGCTGCAGGATATTTGCAGAACATCTCATCGGCCAAATTGACTGATTGCAGCATTTTACAAGACTTAACCAGAACACATGGAAATCTTCCTCTTGTTCAATCATACACAAAAAGATGAAAAAAATACAGAAATTTCATAAGGTAAACTGGATTTTTATAGCGCCTTTTTTTTTTTTTATAAAACGGAGGTCGGGTGTTATTTCTACAGGCAAATGTTGAGAACACTGTTGTAAACATCTAAAAAGGAAAGGGGTTTTGTTTTTCTTCTTTTCAATAAATGCATTCCCCATATGTTTCTGAGAGGGTGTGCAAGGCACCGTCAAGTCTTTCTGTCTCACCACAACACTTCAGTTCAGCAAAACACTCAAGCAAATGCTCAGCTGTAAGCACCTAGGCAAGTCTCCTCCTCGTCGGCATAAAGGATCCTGAAGGAGGAGGGACTCGGCCTCATTTTTGAAGCGAAGCACATGGTGAACAGCTTTTCTGAGCCGAGGCCTTTCAGTACGCTGGCTGCCAGGTGCCCTCAGATGCGTGGTACCGACCACGCTGCTCCTGGAATAGTAAGTGATCGGCCTCTGCCGGCTGGCCGCCTCCTTTGCCAGCTCCATTGGAACTTGGAAAACATGGTATCTGGGAAATTATTTAAAACTGCAGATTTCCTTTCAATGGGTTTTCTTGTTGTTCTCCTTGTTTTGGGGGGCAGAAGGCTGGAGCAGGAAGAGTCATTACATGGTGAAAAGCAAAAAAACACATTTTCATGGGTGATTGCTCGTATTAATATGTATCATTTTACATAGTACATCTACATATGGAACCTATTATTATTGAGGAAATGTTTTTTTAATAAGGAAGACTGAACAATACTTAAGAGAGAAAATGTTCAAACCAATGCTAATTTGCAGCAGAAGTAACAAAATATTTTAATAAAAAACATTAAAAAGACTGGGCTTCATATCTAGGATCAGCCTGATCCTATGTTTCCAGCTTGAAAATAGGATTCAACATACTCATATGGCTTTTCCAAGCTTTGAAAACCTCCTAAACTGAAATTTAACCTCTGACTCTGTCAAAGAGTTTTAAGAGTAAGCCCAGCGCTTGAGCTCTACAGAGAAATAAAGGTACAGTTCATGACATTTCTGTTTTCCAGATCCATGGAAGCATTTTTACTCCCTATACTTTTTTTACAGAGCCTGTGCTTGCCCTCCCTTCCCAGCCACAAGGCTCATCCAAAAATATATAAATAAAAAAAAAATACTTTAGGTAATACAATCACTTCTGTATAAAAGTACCTAATTATATTCTCAATTGCGGAACACTGTTTCCCTCTCCCTGCATGCTGGGGTTAATTAAGCTTTCCTTAAATGCTGCATATGAATTAAGAAGAAACAAACAACAAAAAACCCTCACTATTTACAAATAAAAAAAATCTGGTGCTAAAAACTCCTGGCAGGCTAAATGTTAGCACAATAAGACTGCTGGATTTAAAATGGTAAAAATAAAGTGACTAAAATCTCCCTGTTTTAAAAATGAGACCCTTTCAAAAAAGACCGTTTTCTGCAGGAGAGAGATACTTTCTTTCAGGAATCACCTTAAAAACAAGGATGAATTATTAGTATAAAATATAAACTTCAAAATAGACTCTCTCTCTTATCATAATGCAAATATTAATGTGTATTTGCTATTCCTGCCAAATGTTATCTGCGTTGTTCCGACTCGCAGGGAACAACCTGTTCTGTGCCGATCCTGGCTGGACTAGGACTGAACTGGGTTTATCATTTTAACACCAGTAACGTTGTTTTGTTCACCTTGAGAAACCACAGCATGAGCAATGATCGCAAGAGGACACTGCCCGGGTCTCTGTGCTGGCGCTTTAGGAAGAGCCCCGGGAGCCGCTGCGAGATCAGCAGAGCAGCTCCTGGGGTCCAGGGAGCCGTCACTGGCCATGGCTCTCACCACCTATGGTAACCTACCCTCTTTATTTATTCCTGTAAAGCCAGCAGTTTTAAGCACTTTTTTTAACAGGCTGAACTACTTCTGCCTTTTTTTTTTTTTTTTTTTTAATTTAACGCATTTATCCATGGTGTCTCCAAATTTTCAGCTGTAAATATTTCTTTACATTGATTACCATTTCCTGGAAGACACGTTTGGTTTTAGTAATCTCCTGACTTTTCCCCATTGACAATATTACATTTTTCCTTATTTCTTGTTTCCTTTTTTGTTTTGATCAATGTGAAGGTCTTCAGTACCCACTGCTTTGTTAAAATAGTCTCCGTGTTTACAGTATGGCAAATCTGCTCCCCTTATTATTATTTTTTTTTAAATTTAGCGACTTTCTAAGATTCATTGCTGTGTTTTCCAAGTCCCTCTTTCAATGGTCCAGTGTCAGAATGGCAGTGAAACCAGCACCAGCCACTCCATATCAGCTTGATGCAACCTGCAGGTAACACCCCACAGGAGCCAGGTATGGACACAAATGTCTCTCCCACAAAAGACACGATCTGTAATAATGCCCCATAGGTTTTTTAAATATAGTTCCTGATTTTGAATCTGCACGCTGCAAAACCAGTCCTACTTAGTATATGGCAAGAAATAAGGCAAATTGTAATTTCTTCTGTTACTTAGGTGGCACATAGATACACTATCAAATAAAACACTAAATGCCTTTTGAGTCTTATGTAACAACAAATTCCAAATTATAAATGTCACATGGGTGTCATTTCAGGCTTTGAAATACAGTTTACTTATTACCAAATATGACGCATCAAAGGATTTATCAAATTCACAAGAAAGAAGAAATCAATGAGACAGCCCAACCTATCTCCCAGCAAGTCCAGGACTGTTTCCAATGAAATGCAGACTGGCAGAAGAGAGATTTATTACCACAGCCTATTAATGCTATGTTTTATAGCCAGTAAGCCTGCCTGTCATGTTCCACATGGTACTTTTACCAAGCATGACAGGCTCATCTGGATTTCTACCGCCTGCCCAACTCGGTGGGTCACTCGCTACCTGCGCCTCTGGATCTGCATCTCCATAGCTGATCTCTACACATGGAGTTATTTTTGAAAGAACTTATTGGATGGCAATAATCTCATGGGGGCAAGGAAAAAAAAAAAAGAGTTTGTTGCTTCAAAGAGGTATCGTTAAGAATGGCAAATTTGTTTTTAAAAGTGAGGCTGTTCTTTAACATGCCTGCAGTAGCATCGAAGCCACACTGAGTTTTACTCAATTTCCAAACACCAATTAAAAGGGGAGATACTCATCTGTAAAACGCAACACTGAAAGACCTGGAAACATTTACAATGACTTAGCCTGGGACTAAATGAAACCAAGAACATGCCTACTCTTTGATCCCATTAAAGTGCAAGGGTTTTTTTTTTGGTAATGGAAAAATCATTTTGCTATATCAAAATCTGATCGCACAAAGCAGCACTGGGTAGTTCAAGCATTAGTTGGTTTGACAGAAACGAACTGCTAGGAAACGACAGGCATGTAAGAGACAGCAACTGACTATCGCTGCAAAAATACATCTGACCTTGAAAATTAAAAAATAAATAAATGAAAGCTCGACACATCTTCTGTTATTTCTGCTAACTAATTAATAATATACATTAAATTAGAAGACATTTTAATCTTTAGGAATTAAAGAAATAATCCTTGGATTTAGCAAGCTCAAACATGTCTTTGATTAAGTAATTCCATTGGTTACAGGGAATTTTTTATGTGCATGAAAATCTTTGAAATGCTGTAGGGTAACTGAACTTTGACTAGGCCAGAAATGAGGAGGTAGCAATAGTCTGGCTTCGGCTGAAGGGATAAAGGTGATGAAATTCATCTGAAGAGTTAAATTCAGATTTCAAACTCTCAAAATTTGAAACTTGGTCAGACCAATTTTTAATTATTAGCCATTAAGAAGCAAATATCTTCCTTGGTGTAACACATATATGAAAGTAATGAAAAATATGTTCATGGTAGATAACAGCTGTTTCAGATTTGCAAGGACACACTGCAGACTATATTTTAGTTCCTTGGTAAAGGGTACATCAGTTAGGACTGTGGTATCTCATTGCACTTTCATGACCAAAAAAAAGAGCAGCAACATGCTTTAATAAGTTGAACACTAAGTCTTTAAAGAGCTAACAAAAGACCTTCTTTGTTCATGTCCATCATTAATTCCTACTTCTCTAGGTTTCGTGATTTAGACAGCTCAGAACAGAAACCTTACAAGTTCTTTGTGAAATCCATTGCACATGCAGAACTGAAGCAAGCTGACTGCTGCAATATACACCTGAACAACTGGAACGCACGCAATGAAAGCATTTTTGGTTTGAAATGTCTACAAAATGTAGTGCATCTGCACGACTACCTGGTTTAAAAATCCCACCCCTGGCTGGATGAGACATTTGCAGCTTTTGCTGCTTCACCTTTAATACTGAATTCATTGCATGAGCTGGGGATGGTCACTTCAGGAGAGCACTGGCTCTTCTGTAGGCTCCCTTTCAGCACTCCAAAAGACAGACCTGTGTATGATTAAGCGCTAAAGGTATCATGAACATTTATAGTGCAATGTATATTGTACACATCATCACCCAAATATCAATTTCAGAAAATCCTAAATATTAGAGAAGTGATTAAATATCTGGTAAAAGCTCCTATTATGCCTTCATAAATAAGAAAGGAGACACAAATATATATACACCTTTGTAAAGAAAGGGTAACACGTGTAGGACACAAAACCCAAATCAGCACTCTGTTACTATACAAGTAGTTCAAATGAATGCAGTGATCATACTACCTGAGTGATAATATTACAAATTAATTTATAAAAAGTCTTTTAATGAAAGTTGAAATGTTTTTACATCACATAAGAGAGACTTAATGGCTGTGTTTATATAGCATCCTGGGTAAACAGGCTGAATTGCAAAGATGGAACACTATCCTAGAATAGTGAAAGAAAGAAAAATACTTCTGCTTGGGACTGACATTTATCAATATAAAATGGCCATTTTTTTGCCATTGTTTGAAGTAAGGGAAGTAATTAAAGTACGCAAAACCATTTTGATACCACCACCCTGTTTCCTGTACATGTTAGTAGCAAAACGCCTCTCCCCGCACTCCATACGCACTGCTCATTAACTCCACAATAAACATCGCTCCTCCATATCACACATTCGAGAGCACTCCTCAACTGGGTGGTTAGGCAACAGCATTGCTCTCTGCAAAAACAGCCCAGTCAGGAAACAGATTAATTTGAAAGCCTTAATTAATGACTGAACGTTTATACAGCCAAGATTTATGAGTTACAAGGAAGTAAGTCCAAAACGCAACACTCCCTCCTGCATGCAAGCTCTCTTTTTAACAGTAAACAATTAGCCCAGGGTAAGATACTGTCTCAATTCTCAAGTTCACTTTCTTCCTCCAACTTCTAAGCATTGACAGAAGACAAATTAATTTCATGCTTTCCCCCACCACCACACTTTTTCTTGGTCTTCCATAAATATTGTTATTAATAAACAAGGGATAATGAAGATAAAATATAGATTTTTTTTTTCCAAAAATAAATAAACCTGAGTTTCAAAAAAATTTTTTTAAGCCCACAAGTGCAAAACCAGTATATAACAAAAGAAGAGGAAAGGAAACAACAGAATACTTTTCTGGATGGATAAGTTTATGGAACTTATATGCTATATATGTTTGAAGTAAAACATAAACAAGAAAGGGAAGGCCTTTATATGTGTGTATATATACACATACTTATTAAAATATATAAAATCACATTAAAAATTCAATTAAAATCCAAAAAAATCCCAGTTTTTCTGCCCTGAGTTTACTTCACTGAATTCATTTTGCTTTTGCAAATTTAGTAACAACAAATGTTAGAAATTAAGAATAAGATTTCAGCTTTTAACATTTGGACTATATTGCACTTCTGAAGAGAACTGACATCCTATTATGATGAGCGCTTACTGTTTGAATACTAAAACAAGACTGCCAACTCTTCTTTGAAAGTCCTCAGGCCTTAAACTAGAACAGTCAGAATGAAGAAAAGGTTTTTTGTCTCTTGTTTATACTAAATTACTGAACACATCTTCCTGCCTGCAAATTTTGTCTTACTAAGGAGGAGTGCGGTTTGTTTCTTCCCCCAGTTTATACAACACGTAAATAAGCAAAAATGACCACAAAAATGGCACGATCCCATGAAGCGCTAACATGTCTGATTACAAGTCTGTGGTGATCCAGGCTGTACGCCCTCTCTGACGAGGGAGCTCACCGAAACACCTCTCATCAGGTATACAGCCACCACCGCGACCCGCAGAGGTCACCAGAAATGCAAGGGGCATGCGGCTTTTGGGTTTGGTGGGGTTGTTTGCTTGTTCTCGGCAGTATGGCAATGCTGAACCCCCAGTGCACGCTGCTAGCCCCAAGCCCCTACCATTGCCTGCAACAAGAAACATCCCCAACAACCTGTCCTCCCAGCTCTTTGCTCTGGTCCTTCGTCTTGGCTCAGTGCCAAAGACCCTGCCTTCCAAGGGGAAGCAGCTGCTGAAGAAAGATTGCACAGGAAGAGTTCTCCTGACACGGACTCACAAATACTTGGAAACGTCCCATTGCAGGTACCTCCAGAGTGCAATCTATAAGCCAGGTAAATTCCCCCCCCCTCCCCCCCTTTATCAGTTTCTCATCAAATTGGAGCTCACTGGGAGCAGTTCTAGAAAAAGACAAAGTTGATTTATCCCAGTAAAAAGCATAATAAGACCAAAACGCACACGACAAAACAGAAGATTCCTTTCCCTCTCCTTTCCCTCCGCTGGTGTGCTTCCCCGTGCAATGTTAAGTATAATAGTAATAGTCAAGTTTTATCACAAATTTGCTTTGTTTGCTAGGAAATGAAGAATTAAATACCACAAAACCAATCTCTGTAAGAAGCCAATTATTCTGAAATCATAACTAATGCCACCCCCCCTTCCTCAAATAAGAAAATAAACCATCAAACAAACAAAATCCAAAGCAGCTCTTTTCAACCGGGCAAAATGCTTTTAGTTCTCCTCCCCTGACAATGGGGATGTCAAGACCAATTAGCTGTTGCAGTCATCTTGGGTTTTGCTCTGTTTTCTTCCACTGCAAGTGGTCAACCCAGATCCAATGGCTCACTTCTATACATGCAATGCCATGAACAAATTACAGAGGACTAAGACCTGAAAGGTGTTCTTCTCCCTGACTATCCTTGATGTTTCCGTTATTCAAAGCCAGGAGACAAAAAGCTTAAGCTAAGAAACGATAGTTTGAAAAAGCTTAATTAAAAAGCAAAACGGTCCACAGAATTGCTCCTAACATAGCTCATAATTTGCTCCAGAGTTGTTATTGTGCTGTTTCCGTCTGCCAGTAACTTTTTTCCATCTACCAAACCTTTTGCTGAAGGCAATCTGAAGCTTTATGTATTTTCACATAAAAGATAACTTGGAAATAACAACTTCCAAACTTTATATACAAAAATCTGAGCTGTAGTGCATACAGCCATCAGCTTTTCAGTAGTGCTAAGAAACATTGCTTGACAGCTTCTACTCCAGGCAATGGTTTGAATGCTACGACCAAAGTTTTGCGCAAATACAAAATCTTTGTTAGGATTCAAGTACAAAACACAAAGCCAGCTGCAGATAGCTCTCCTTAAAGTGCCTTCCTCAGTGGGATTGCAGCTCTCCTCAGGAACAGCCAGTGTTCAGGCAAGCTGCGAAAACAGAAGTTGCATGGCAAAAATGAAAATTTCCCTCTTTGGCAACGTAGGTTTGGCTGCAAATACTTGAAAGCTTCCCTGCTTCCACATTCTACATCAGTGACTATCTAATTACTAACAACTTATCAAAACAAAAGCAGATACTTCAACTATTCTTTCCCCAAAAATCTCACTTGTAAAAATAAAATGACACATAATCAAACCCCCTTTGAAAGGAATAGAACACCATGCATTTTCAAAATCAAATAACTCAATGGGATGACGACAAGTGTGTAAGCTTGCAGCTCATGCATTTTTAGGGATGGGAAGCACATCACAATTAAAATGTTCAGAAAAAAAACAACAAAACAAAAAAACCTCTCCAACATTTTATCAGTAATGATCATTCATCCCAAAATAAACTCAACATTTACTTTGCACAAATGAAATGTTATTTCTATTATAGGATAAAGCGATGGAAGCAGAATAGCTGGGGCACATTCTATACAAACGTAGCTTTAATACTGACAGCTTTTAAGTTTTAAATGTGGAACATCTATTGTTCAAGATATTCACAGTCTAATGGCACACTTATTGATTTTACTAGGTATTATTTTATTATTTATACTTAGATTCCAAATTTTCACAGCAGAAACAGCTACTTCATTGATGACTGCCAAAGGCAAACATCCTATTTTATATGCACACAAAGATACCAATAAATGTTCAATTATTTTAATTCGTACACACACACCTCTCCAATCTTTGCAGTTCCATGAAGTGTAAACAGTTAGTGTTGTTATTAAAATACACATTCTTCATTCACAGCAACAATAATCAGGTAGATTAATAAGATTTTATACCTGCGCTCTATTATTCCTCTGCCATTCATTAACATTTCTTCCACCTTGAAAGCAATTTACCTGGCACACTACCAGAAGTACAAGTAGGTCAGCACAAGGTGTTCCTCTGTATGGTTTCATCTGGTATAAACATCCTATCTGAGTTAGCCTTCAGGTACTACATTTAAATATTCCTAGTGCCAATTAAGATAACAATCAGAACTATTTTGGATATTATTGTCCAAGTACTACCCTTATTTCTGGAGAACTGATTTGGTTAAGGATGGAAAGACAATTTTACTGCAGAAGTGGGGAGCCCTCTGCAGCTCTCCTGGCCAAGCTGATGCCTGAGATTATGCCTCAGTGGAAGCCCCCTTGAAATCCTCAGCATATCCAGGAGGAAAACATATATACATGTAGAGAAAGGTAAATTGAACATTAAGGTTTGATAGATATTGTATACTACTAACAGTAATTCTACCAGGCACTTAAACCAGTGAGACACAGTCTAATCTCAAGGACATCAGAAATAGCAAAGGATATGTAAGAACATTTACTTTTTTCCCCCCGGTTTATGAAAAAAGTTGATACAGATCAGTGGTGACACAGAAAATGAAACAAAAAACTTCAGACAGATCTTTTGCTAATGTATTAAGACATATTCGGTATTTACAGCAATTTCTCTATGTTGAGGATCTAGTTCTGAAGTTGGTTGTAAGAGTCACAGATCAGGAATTAATTCTCTCTGAAGCCAAATGACTTCTTGGTGACTTTCTCCAATTTGTGTACCTTGTCTTATACTTCAGGACTAGAAACTCACTTCTAACTGCATACCATGTGACATATCATAACTTAAAAGATCAAGTGGCAGCACTACATGCTTAAATCAGAAAAACAGGTCAGTGTGAATGCTTATTTTTTTCCTTTTCCTTTTTTTTTTAACATAAAAGCAAATTCTACCACTCCAAACTGATGCGAGCATCTGTATTACATAAATGAAAATACTTCAAAAGCAGAAATGCACCAACATTTTAAATTCCTTCCTGATAACTGAAAATGCGATTTTTACTCTGAACATTATAT
Organism: Pterocles gutturalis; assembly: GCF_000699245.1. Lineage (NCBI taxonomy): Eukaryota > Metazoa > Chordata > Aves > Pterocliformes > Pteroclidae > Pterocles > Pterocles gutturalis. Next base: position 46,660 of record NW_010109006.1, read on the forward strand.
ACCCTCATTTGTGATCATTGGTACACTGAAAGCGTGTGCTGTCTGATTTAAAAAAAAAAAGAAAAAAAAGCAGCATGATTTAAATTAAAAGTTGCTGGAAATAACTCACAGGCAAAAAATAAAACCAAAAGAAAACAATAGCAGTAGCCTAAAGAGACATATTTTTTCCTTCAGGAATGAATTCCCATCTGCTTTTGAAGAGCAACATGTTTTTCCATTACTGGGAATTACAGCCAAAACCAGGACAATAAAGCAGCAAAGCCACAGGCAAGAGCAGAGGGCAAATGAAGTGGGTTGACTGAGTACGGGTCTAGGTCTCGCTTTTATCAGCCTGTGTTTCAGTGACAGCTCAGCAGTCCCCCGCTGTGCGGGCAACACAGTCCCTTCTACCACCCGCAACAGCGAGGGGCTCCCGGTAACTCCGCTGTGTGCCAGGTAGTGTGGGAAAGGGAAAGCAAGGGCAGGGAGGGAGGAGGACAGCAGAGCCAGCTGCCGGTAAAGGCTGGCATCTCCTGTGGCCTCGGCTGGTTTGGTGAAACTACAGCCGGTTTAGAAAAGCTCAGGGCAAGTCAGAAGCCCCATCATCGCACTGCAGGTGCTTTCTCCAAACTGGCATGCAACACAAAATAACCCTTCAAAGGCACAGGGAGAACAAAAGCAAATACAGGTACTCATTTACAGAATCTAGGTGGACAATGCCATTAAATAGCTAATGAAGACACAGAAAGGAAGAAAAAAAAAAAAACATACAATGAAATTAGCTGTAAGGTTCCTGCATCTTAAGAGGTTCAGCTCTTTGGGCTGTATGGAGGAAGCAAATCTCAGGTTTGAGAAGCAAGTTAAATTTTATACCTTAAAACTGCTTGGTGCTCACTTAGGGGTTCATTCAAATTCTCTCCAGCATTTTCCCCAGGCTCCTCTAAAGATCACTGGGTTTTGAGTTATTTCTGACTGTATCCTCCTCAGCTGTTAATGGGTCTGACCTTTTCAGAAACCCTAATGTCCCTTTGGCCAGATGCATTAAATCTCAGTGTGATTAAACTATTAGCAAATCCTTATCTCACTGCAGGATAAATGTTCTTTCCCAGATGAACAAGCCATGCATTCATTTCAGTGCAAATACTCTGCTGTATACCAAGCCTTCCATTCTGCAGAAACATGCTAGTTTTCCACCATGCTTTATATACTCCTGAGGCGATGCATACAGTGCTTTACTGGGTCTCTGCTGAGACAAGATGTGATGAGGGGAATGACCCCCTTTCCCATCTCTGAAAAATGTGAGAGGGGAACCAGATCTTTCTGAAGCGGCTAAAAAGGAGAGCGGGAGAAGCGGCACAACGCCACAAACTCCTGCGGTTTGGCACCGCCATGCCACTGAGTGATCCCCCGGACGCTCGCACTGCCCTCGTTCCCAATCTGCCCAAGCACATTCTGCACGTACGAGGTTCTTGTGAGACCAGCAGTAAGCAAAATCCCATGGGAAGTCCTGTGTAGTTAGCTATTTCCTTTCCGGTGATTCATCTCGTTTATCCCAAACACTGACATTTGGAAAACAGTCCGAATGCCAGGTATTTCCTCACCTTCCAGCCACCTGTGCCAAACACATCCTCAGTGCTGATAAATGT
>NW_010109006.1:48294-50832 GCF_000699245.1 Pterocles gutturalis
TGATCCCATATTGGATGAAGCCTGAGTCTCTTTTCCTTTCCCGCCCACACAAAAATATTCACTTTTCAGTGAGTGATATATATTAATAGATCCTATGCATCATTCCAAGAGAAACTTCAGAGGTTCATCTGAGGCCTTAATCTTGCTGTGATTGAATTTGACTTTGCTCCTCGCTTAGAAAATCGCATTTTACTGTAATGCCGTATCCTAGTGTGGAGCTAAGCAGCACTCTTTCAGAAGGAAAGACCATCCGTCAGTCAGGCCAGAGTCATTTCAGCCATGAATGCCTCAGCTACCAAAGCATATTTTCAAACCACACATTTCTGATGAGACACACACTTTTTTTTTTTTTTTTTTGTGGTATCTTAGAAGTTCAAAATCTGACAGACCAGTCCCAAGGCGTGATGTGTCGAGCACTTTCAACACCTTCTGAATTAAATGGGAATTGAACATGCTCTGCATCTAGTGTAACTAAGCATAAAAGGAACAAATATGTTTGTATTTAAAAATTAAACCCATGAGCTTTAGCAAGAACATGATTTGCAAGGTTTACATGCCCCGCCCCCCATACAGAAACTTTACTCTTTTTTTTTTTTTTGGATGCCTTCACTCCCAAAACCCTGTGTCTCTTTTTAGGCTACTGTACAGGATTGTATCCTTTGCCCTTTTAAAAATGTTAAGCAGAAAGCCTTTCCCTTAAGTCTGGAAGATCTTCTCGTTCATGGAAGAAAACTAGATATAAGGAAGATAACACATCCTAATTTTTCAGATGTCCTGTTTTTCCTATATCTAAGCCCTCTCTCACCTTTCCTATAGATGCTCTCTACTAAAGAGACAAATGTTTCCCAATCTCTTAAAAGACTGTTTACCCTCAAGGACACCTATGACAGAACGCATCCTCACTTCTTTTGTAGCTGGTACCTTCCCCTATAAGAAAGAGAGGAGTCAAGGGGAGATTTTGGTCGTTTGGGGTGTTTTTTTGTTAAAAGTTTATAGTATCTGGTAAACAAGAACATGCATGTTTTAGAAAACATGTTTTAAGAGTTAAAGGCTTTAGTTGATTCTAGCTAGTGTGCTGCTGCAAAGACACTTTTTGGCATCAAATACAGTCTCATTTGAGCCAGAGCAAACCTTCAGTGGCTTGCTTTTTTTTCCCCTTCATTCTCTGTGTTCCCATTGAGAATTATTGCAAAGTGCGAAAGATATTTTTTACATTAACTATTTTACTTTGACTAAGAACCAGTGAAAGATTTACAGTTTCCCAGATTCCTGCTTTACTATTGTTTCCTGTAAGCATGGAAACTGATAATACTATAGAAACAATGCCAGCCTTCGCTTTCACCATGACCTGCTTTCCACCACTTTAAAAGCAGTCAGTCCCATTAGCTTACTTTCATAAGCACACTTGTCTTAAGAATATTGCCATCATATCCAGAATATTTAATTTTTTATTACTTCTATCCAACTTTAAACTCAAAACAACTCAACACTTGATTTCAGTTTCTGCCTAAAAACTCCTCCTCTGCTACTGCCTTCTAAACCATAACAAAAGCATAATCTGACCAGGGCTCAGACAATACAAGAAGGTCCCTCACTCTGCTGGGTTTTCCTTTTTATTTTCCATCCGCTTCCTGGAGCAATATATTGGTACACTGGGGAAACACTCTCCATCACTTGCTCATCCCTTTTGACAGAGCAAACTCCAAGGTTTTGAAGACAGACATACCCTTTCCACTTAATACGTCAGGCTAAATGATACAATCTTTTTTTTCCCTGCACAGGTCTCATAAAGACATCAGTCTACACATTTATAAAGGTAGGTGTCCTTCCTCTAGGCCAAGAGATGTTCCAGCTACAACCTTTCTTCTTTTCTGTTTAAGACAATATATAATTTAAAAATTACAAACCAATTTCCTATCAGATACTGCCCACACGATTGCGTTCTTTCTTGCACTAGAAACTGTATTTTCTGTTACAACAGAGGGCAGTCAGTAGTTGTGTAAAACCTAATCTGACCCCACATGAAGAAGGTAGAGCACCTGAGCGTACAGAAGGCCCGTCTCTCCTCATGCCAGCTGGCTGTGCCAGCATCATGAATGCAAGCAAATGAAACCCAAAGAAATCACATTGCTTGCACTTTAAAACATTGCTTTTAAATACTTCTGTGGCTGCATCTTTAATTAATCATACTCTATAGAAAGCACACTGAGAAATCAAACAGATAAAATTCCTCAGCATGAACCATAACCGTGAAAATGCTCTAGGAAAAAGCTATGATTAGACCAGACAATCTCTGAGTGAAGACATCCCAAATATATAAAACCATTTAAAATAATCATTAGCTTTATAAAAGTCATCTCTCCTGTAATTTTGCCCAAAATGAAATGCAGAAACACTAGAATTAACTTTATAAAAGTGTCAGTGCAGCACAGTGTTTGTTGTTTTAACCATTTTTACTACTTTCAAGGACTAGAGACTTGTCCTCTGTGCTTACCAGTGCTCCTTGCTAACGTTACAGCATCCAGAGTGGCTGGGTGA
>NW_010109006.1:50868-54918 GCF_000699245.1 Pterocles gutturalis
ACTGTGCTGGGTGTCAGCTGCCTGGGGAACAGCCTTCAGAAGAAATTTCTTAGAGAAAAACAGTTCTGACTGCTCCTCCTCCACAGTGGTGAAACCTGCTGGCCTGCCCATGTGAGCAAATGGGGCATGTGGTTACCACAGAGCTGTGCCTGCAGCAAACAGACCTGCCCGGCACAGGGCTCGGTCACACCGGCTACGCTGAAAAGAGGTTGGGGTGGTCCTGGGAAAAGGCCTTCAGGGCAGGGATGCAGCCAAAGAAGTTGCCTTAGAGGGAGGAAGGAATGATCTCTGGTGTCCACATCAGCTCTGAGGCCAGAACTTGCTATTCAGAAACTACTAAAAACAATTTCTTACTTTCCTCATTTGCAGGAGCATCCCTGAAGCATCCCTGAAGAAGAGCTTCAAGCACTGCCACAGAGCATTACTTCAGAAGGGCCTGGAAATGAAGATCTAACTCAAACCCAAATGTTTCTAGAAAGCTGAGGCTTTGTTTGATCTATACTATTAGAATAATAAAAGCGAACTGTACAGACACTGCTCCTCTAATGCTCCTCTTCTATTTTTTTTGCATTAAACTTCACTTATGCATGACAGAAGGCAATTGTAATTCACCCTCACAAATTATCTTCCATCTTCTCTCACATGAAGCAGTGGGAAGTAATCACCCTATTTTGCTATCTTTAAAGATACTCATTAAGAGAAATGTACATCCAGCAGGTGAACAGAGATAACTGGTCATAAGTGATGACAGGCAAAAATATACAAATATCTGATCTGAAAAAAGGCCAAGCTGGAAGGCAGATGCATACTTTACTTGCTGTTTATTCAGCTCGTGTCAGGATGATTCAACGCATCTTTACATGCAACTCCCTATTCATACAGCATCTTCTAGTCAGAAACCCAAGCATTTTCCATTTCTTTTTCTAAACAAAGGGTATAACAGTGGAATGGGAACTTGCCATTCAACAGCGGAAACTATTTGTAAAGCTGGGAAGCTGGAGACACTAAGAAGAAAAGGCTTTAATGAAATTGGCCACTTTGTGTGCCAACTGTCAAGACTTTTTATATATTCTTCCAAGGAACACTGACTGAGGCTTTTTCTGTATTTACTCTTTACATCCCAATTATTATAATTTGAATGATGCAAAAGAACAAAATTCATGAGAAATGCCCTATTAGAAACAGGCAGGCTTTCTCCCCCTGCAACTAGTCTGTAGCTGCATTCAATGACCCACTAACTTCTTTTTGGTTCTGCACAAAGCCAGCACCAAGACATTTGCGACTCATTATCAACTAAGCACAGGAATTCACCACTAGAGCCTCAGCTGATCCAGATCCAAAGGAAATCCCCATATGCTTGGCATTTCTGAAGTAGAGGCATTACAGTTGTTGCCTGGTAAGAAGACAGTTTCCATACACAACAAAGGATGTGTTTATATTTATGTTTTTGGAGGCTTGTAACTCAGCCAGAAGCAGATAAATTTTCCCAGGGCAGCAAAAGTCATATCACTGACATCTGTGTAAGAGCACAGTACTGTTTCAAGTCACTACTCCAAATCATAGAGGCAGTAGAGCTGCAACAGTTTTCCAGCCCAACATTTAAGCCTGCAATCCTTTTTATTATTGCCTTTTTTTCATTATGAGATCCCACATTCTGCAGCAAAAAGATGTCCTACACAAAACAGCTTCACTCACCCCGCAGCTTTCATTCATTTGCTCCCAGAGCACAGTTTGTCCTGTGCTGGGGAGGAAGAAAGCTCTTGCGGGTTTGACTTTGGTGTCTGCCGTGACACAGCTTTTCGGAACGAGCCCGGAGGCTGCCCAGACACCGCTGCTGTGCATGGCGAGGTCGGACCCCCCTCCCTTGGACTTGGAGCACTCACAGCAGTGCCCTCACCAGCCAGAGGTTACTAGTAGGCAATGCAGCATTTCACAACATACCGGCACTTAAGTGAGAGCTAAGTCTTGCCTGGGACCATATCCAATGACCATGTTGAGAAGGGCCTTCAGCGTGATTGGAATCACACAAATACTCCACAGTCACCCTCTCTTTTGGGCCAAGACAGAAGTTTAGCTTATTTCCCTGCCCTTGCAAACAGCACACAGAAAGATGGGGTAGCTGCAGCAAGCACATCATATTTTCCACTCTGCTATGGAAAAAGTAGAAGGTGACTATGTAATTAAAGATGGTGCGATAATACATACAGACTGGCTACAGTAAGGTGGAAATTTTAATTCTGGTATTTCATACCTTTTAAGAACTCAAATTGGCAACCTTAATAACATTCTTTGAATTTTTGAAGTTATATAATGACTTTCAATTAATCAAAATGAGGAAAGAATGAAATATCCTTTCACGAGACACTGACATGAATAATATTCAGTGAGCAGAGTGGTGACCACTAACGTACCAATGCTTATTATAACTGCCAGGCAGCAGCATCTGAGAAAGTTTCTCCTTCTACCCAGAACTGGAAATAATTGTCTGATGTCCATTGTCAGAAGCTGACTGACTAACTGCAATGAGCTATGACAATAGCTATAACAATAACAATAGTGATGCTGTGAGATCTTGATCATATGAAATAGGAAAATAAGAGTTTCAAAGTGACCAGTGACTCCCCTGCAATACCCCTACACTGACTGATACCTCTGTCTCTCCTCCCTCCATCTGAGGCTCTCAGTCACCACCCTAAATGCAAAAGATTCCCGGGATGTGGGGAGGCACAGGTGAACTGTCTGGGCAGCCCTGAGAGCACTTGTCCCCACCTCCCTCCACTCCTCCTGGCAGCACATCTTTAATGAAGCCACCCGTGATCATATTAAGGCTCACCCTGGAATAGGCCCTTTCACTGGCAACAATCCTTTGCTGAAGATCTTGAAGGTAAAAAGCCACAGACTGTATTCCCCTTTCTGAGCAGAAGCACAGAAATCTCTCAAACATTCCCTTTCATAACTCCCTCTACCATTTTGAGGAGTTGATATCTGGATGACACTTGATTTCAATTTTAAAGACATAATTTTCTGCACCAACTCCATGGCCATCACTGTTCATAAAGTTTTACCTCTGCTCCTGAGTACTTCTGTGTGTGCTGAACGAGCTCCGCTAAGCTGACTTCATCACTGACGGGCATGGACCGAAAATGAAGTTTGAAGATCTCCCCACGTGTGGCTGCATCCGGCAACGGCACATAGATAATTCTGTCTATTCGTCCTGGTCTCAGCAAGGCCTGCAACGAAAGCATCACAGAAAGAGTTAAAACACACAGCACATCACATCAAGAAAGTAAAAACCACAACTCAATTAAAAACAGCACCACTGCCAAATAACCAATAATTTCCGCAAAAGCAAGAAGCTGCACAAGAACAATCAAGCAATGTGCAAGAGGGGTTATTCGCCTATGTCAGAAGGCATCAGTCACCGGCAAGACAGTAAGGCTGCTCAGCTTGCGAAATACCAGTGGATGGAAAAAAGGCATCATAAAGGAACCATAGTCATTTTCCTAAAACAATAATTTTAGGCTTGCTGCAAGGTGTGCTGGAATGTTAGCATTTGGCAGAAGGACAAGTGGCAATGGACACATCCCAAGTTCAGATCTTCAGTCAAGAAAATAAGTAGAGAAAAATAAAGTTTTTTGAAGTGCAGCTTACATTCTGGATTCACGTTGCTTTATCCCAAATTATTAGAGCTGCACACACTTAGAGAGGAGCAAATTACTCTGTCAGGTTTTTATGCAAAATAACATATCAATAGACAGAGGCCAGTGATGCTCAGCTTCAGAAAGGGAGATGAAAAACCACAGGCTTGCAAAAGCACTATAGTTTAATACACTTAGCATCAGCTTTGAACTGCCGGAAAAACCCTGGTTTTTACTTCTGTTGTTCCCCAAGAGAACTGAAAATTCAACAGATGGATAAAGTTACAAGCTGAGGCCCCAGCTTCGCAGTTTCATACAGGTATATTGTCCCTTGCACTCTGGTTTCACAGGGTTACTCAGATTAAGTACACTGGGGAGGTGGAAGGCTGACAAACTCTGGGCAGCAGCAACC
>NW_010109007.1:0-435 GCF_000699245.1 Pterocles gutturalis
AAATTGTTTTTATCTCAGCCCACGAGTCTCTTTTATTATTTATGAGTCTTCAATTCTCTCCCCCATCCCTGAGAGCGAGTGGTTTGTTGGGGTGTTTTGCTGCCAGCCAGGCTCAAAATTTCAACAAAGCTTAAATACAAATATGGAACATGTTTCTGTGCTAATTAAGAATATGTTAAATGAAGAAGTACATATAAAAATGCTTTTCCAAAAGCATCTAATTTTAAAAATGTATATTTTTAGGCTAGTTTATTGCATAGACTTAGAAGTTGCAGCTGTGGAAGCAACGATGCAGGTTATCGTGCGTCTGCTCCACTAAGAGGAAAGAATTTTAGAGTCATTATTTTAAAAAGCTCCATTTTCTGTGTCAGGAATGCTAACATCTGTGTTCTCTCCTGCAATGAAGTTTTGAAATAAAAGATAATGTAATGTAAT
>NW_010109007.1:466-12823 GCF_000699245.1 Pterocles gutturalis
CAGCAGGAACTTTCATAAAAGTCAACCCACACCTGGGTAAAGATTTGACTACATTGGATTTACCTCACAAAACAAGCAAAGTATTGTCATAGCACTTTTTTAACAAGACAGAAAAAAAGAAGCAAAAAAGTGAAATGTGAATATATTTTTAACGAAGATAAATCTCAGACTCTTTGAGAATCTACCTCCCATGGACATGGGCCAGTTAGTTTGGAGTTCTATCCCCAAAATAGCGCTTTATTTGAATAGTACAGGGCTCTGCCCAGAATAAATACTTACTTACATTTTAAAATCTTAACACAAATAGTTTAAAATCTCAGTGTTATGGTGGCTAAAAGGTTACATTACTAAAAGGTGTTTTTTCATTATTAAGAGGCAAGAGTGCATGCAGCGGCAAGAATTTTTTTTTCACCCTCATTTTTTTCCACCCTTTTAAAGCAACATTCTCTTGGAAAATTACTCAGATCCATTGATTTTTCCTCCTTTCCTTAGTTACCTTCAGATTGCAATTATCCTTTCTCCTAACAAGGGCTGGATGTGCCTTTCAGGCTCTATCAATATTAACAGCTGCCTGCCCCAGGCTCATAGTGTTATTCTTACTTGGTCTTCCTGGTCGAGGTTTTCAAAGACACTAAGTTGTGTCCAAACATAGTTGGGGAGGAGTGTGGGAATCATCAAAAGAAATAAGTTTAAAAGATCTCATTTACGCTACTGTGTTGAAAAAAACAAAGCAAGTTAATGGCATTCCAAATTAAGTGGAAATTACTTTGAGAGACTTTGCAAGCCTCTGTCTTTAAAATACTTGCTATTCATTCCACGCTTCCCATCTGATATGGTGGTGAATCCAAGCCTGAATGACTGAAAGTACAGAAGGAAGCCATCAAGTGGGTTTTTCACCTGGGATCACAGCCTCCCTGCTCAGAGAGTGTAGTTTGGCTCCACTGAGATCAATGGACAGCACTATCTGCTGAGGGTCTGAATCCTAAATTACACCCTGAACACAGATCTCCTGGGTGGAAAAGCTAATGCACTAATTGCTTTGTGTCAGCCGTCCCTGCCAGAAGACCATGAAGTGCCTTACACCGTTGATTAGCAGTCAGTCAAGGCTCGCATCCAGCCATTCGGACATGAGTGATTCAGCTGAGACAAAACAAAACCATTTCAGAGTTATAATTCATGCTGTGGCTGCGTAGCTGTTTCCCTCTGGCAAGCAGTACAGATTTTCTATTTAATATTTTATAGAATCATAGAGCCATGGAATCATTTAGATTGGAAAGGACCCTTAAGATTATCGAGTCCAATTGTTAACCCAACACTGCCAAGTTCACCACTAAACCATGTCCCCAAGTGCCACATCTACATGTCTTTTAAATCCCTCCAGGGATGGTGACTCCCCCACTGCCCTGGGCAGCCTGTTCCACTGCTTGACAACCCTTTCAGTGAAGACATTTTTCCTAATATCCAATCTAAACCTTTCCTGGAGCAACTTGAGGCCATTTCCTCTTGTCTTGAGTTGCCAAGAGAATGAAAAAAAAAAATTGTAAATAAAAATTTTCTGATTTATGAACCCATTGGCTGCTTGTTATTGTTTGTGCTGTCTTTTCTGGGAATTCTTTCGAGACTCTTCCTTACTCTACTTATTTCCTTATTATATTTAATTTATATATCTTAATAACTGTGTGTGTGTGTATAAATGCGGTATATACACATATATAAATATACATATCTAAAGTGTACCTGTGTATAAATCAGAGAGCTTCGTGGGGACACCCAAGCAGGTAGAAGGCACCAGGGCCCCGCAGGGTTCCCCAGAAGCCAGCTGTACAAGCCAACAGACAATCCACGTATTTTATATGGACCCAACTGTTGTTTTTCCTGTTAGCAGCAGGATTTCTAGGTCACAGCACTGGTGAAATGGATTAAAAAAAAAAAATGCTTCTTTGATAATCCGAGTCTTGATGTTAGTAACACCTCAGCATGTCTATAGTGATAGCACCCTATACAGGTCCTGAACTGCTGTCTAATTATGGTGAAATACGTGCAAATGCAAAGGGAGAAATCTAGGAGTACTTTGAGAACCAGAAAAGATTAATAATGTCTCACTTGTTGAGATGTAGAATTCGTTGAAATACACTGGCTGATTGTCCTGGTAAAGAGAGGCAGAGAGAGAAATTGAAGTTGATACTTTTATTTACAGGAAGTTAATAATACTGTCGTAGAAAAGACTGGTTTTAAAAAATTAAAGAGGTGTTGAAGATATCACGAGTGATTAGAACAAGAAATAAAAAATAAATTGCCAGCAAAAGAGCAGCCAGTGAAGAACAGAAAGGCACAGCAGCACACAACACATGGAAACCTCCAATCACTGAGTAAATATCCAATAGTAATGGAAGACTGAAGAAGAACAATATGTATTTCTGAAATTATTCACATTTTCCCCCTTAATCTGGCTGCATAACTTAAGATGTCTGGGTCGCAGAAGAGGTGGATTTGAATCTGTTTGAATACAAAGCTGAACGCAAACCAGTCAATTCCTTCTGTGTTAGCCATGCAGGAAAGGACCTAGGCAAGGGACAAGAGAGAACAAAATAGGACTATTCAGATACCTCATCTAAGCACATGCATAAACGCTTTATTCAAGGAATCATACTTCAGATGGTAAACATTTGATCAGTTGTCATCTTTTTATTTGTACAGTAGCCAATACAACAATTTTAAACCAGTAAATACTATATACTCACAATGGCTAACCGAAAAATAAAAATTCCTAGTGATGTTTCTGGATATCTTCATAATCAAAACTTTTTAATCTTCACATACACTAAGCACCTTCTAAACACCTTATCTATTTTTTAAAAAGTAGATATAAAAAGAGCTAAAAAAAACCCCAATATTGCAGATTATTCCTGAGGTTTAGTAAAGCTAATTTGCTGCAACCAATAAAGTAAAATAATCTGTGCCTATGGGATTCTTCATTCAGAAGGGACCTAAACCCCTATGCAAACAGTTTATACATTCAAGACTATTCTGGGTGTGTTAATGTACATTATTTCACTATGTAAGTGCTGCTGAGTAAGAGCAGGTAAATGTTTGGAAACAAAACCAGAGTTTGATCAAAACATGATGATAAACTCCTTAATTGTGTAATAACTGTAATAAGTGTGTGATCAAAAAAATGACCTCAAATGACAAAATCTCAACTTATTACAACATACGAGTGCCAAGTGACTTTTAGTTAGTGCTAAGCTATAAGTACAGAGAAGAAATAAAAATGCTAAGCATGAGCAAAAGCTGAATTTCTTGTTCTCAGGTCAAGCAAAGGTAACAACACAAGCAAAAGTCTCATCAAAGCTGAATTACAGTGTAATGCGGACATGCAGTTGGAAGATCTCTGGCAAGCAACAGGTAAATTAACATCATATATCTCGGGTTTGGATGATCTCCAGTGACCTCTTCTGTAAACCAGTTTCCACTCACCACCTTTGAACAATGGGGGGGAAAAAAAAACATATAGTTAAGGAGTTCAGCAAGAATTTTAGGAGATGTATTAATAAACACAATTATTTCACTTAAAGAATTTAAAAGAAAATAAAGAGCTGTTGTGTATTTATTATGTCTGTTGTTACTGTTTCATACAGTAAATGTCAGTACTTCTCACAGCTCCCAAGCTAGAAATCTCTTTTGTTTAAAAAAAAAAAAAAAAAAAAAAGAAAAAAATATTGAAAATCAGCAAGCCAAAAGTGAAGGAAAAAAACTTGTTATTTTTCTCTCTTCCTTCATCCCATATTCTACTCTCTTTTTGTACCTACTGTTTTCAGCTGTGGTGTAATGACTGTCTGTAGGTTCAGTGTAATGCTGGAAATTCCGTTCTCAGAATTTGAGAGGATATGATGCTGTAAACTCTTTATTACCCTTATATAAGGTTTATACACCTTTAAGCTTTTCAAACGATGATAAAAAATTAAACCCTGGAGACCTAGAATGAGAAGAAGGGAAATGAAGAGCGATGTTTTATATTCAAGAATATACAATCTCTCATGTTTTTACACTAGAGCAAACAGTATTTCACCCTGTATATTCTCTGTGGAAAGTTTCGGGATTTAGGGATTTACTTATTTTTTATTATAGACTTCAGTGGCATCTGCAAGTCAAATATTGACATATTCCTTGGTGGGATGTGTAAAACAAATTTGCACTGAGTACAAATTAGTTGTAAAATGAATTATAACCTTATATAAATATTAAATATTATATTTTCTGGTGCTTTAAGAGGAAAACTTGTTTACAATGTATTCTTAATATAAAAAGAATTTTTAAAAGATAACAAAATTTTTAAAAAAGCTCAAAAGCAGAATTAATTTTATTGTTTACATGAACAGGGACCTAAGTGGATTACTTTCAATGAACTACCTCTAAGATGCAGGTTTTTTGGACGCTCAGATATGTTTCCATCACCAGATGTTTACATCTCTGATGCACAGAGTACAAGTGGCATCACCCCAGGATGCAACACAGTGTCTGGAAAGCAGCATGGGTCCAGAGGTAGAATAAGCACAATAAGCACCAGACTAATATTAATTTGTGTTTGATATATTATATTATAGTTGCGTGATTCCATCTGTATTATTTCAAGTTTTGGAGTTAGCAAGCTTCCCATTTACTCTAATCCTTCGTATGTCTTGATGCACAGGACATAATAAGAACATATATTAGATGATGTACTAATAAAACAGTATGGGTGGGTGGAGGGACTATACTTCAGCTTAAAAGTCATCTCTGCGTGCACCGTATTAACAGTAGACCTACAGGCAGAAACAGGCACATCTGGTGACATTTTAGGCGGCATAGCTCTTCCACGTGGCATTTGGCAGCTGCTCCAGAAGATGATGGCTCTCCTGTGGACCGTGTCCTACCAGTTACTAGCAGATATATAATTTGTGACAAGGGGCACCAGGAGGCTGTTGTTGGGCCACTGAAGCAAGCCCTAAGGTGGTATTCAGCTCCTGTTTAAGAATGTTAAATTTGTGTGTCTAACATAAGTGTCTAGATACAATCCAGATGTTTAAACTCAACAACAGACTTACACCTTAATTTAGATAAAGCTGAATCCTATCCTCAATGAAACAAAACCAAAAAATGTATTATCATCTGAATTCCAAGAGTTTTCTACTGTCAAACTATTAAAAAACAAAATATGATAAATTAACCATAAATAATAGTCCTATTGGGTACTTAAATGAAGGGTACTGTTACAGAATGTTCTTCATAAATTTTTGAATGAAAATCTGTTGGAGAACCAGTTAGAGAAATCCCTGGACTATGTTCTGCAGAAAATAGAACTGGATGATCTAAAAACTTTCTGATCTTCAGATTTGTGAGTGGGAAGTTAGTGATGACATCAGTGATTTCAGAGGTAACAGGACAATAATGAGAACTCTGGTAAATCACCATCTAGTAATAATAAACCCTTCACTTTTGACCACAGCAATGAATCACCAGATTGCACTGGAGGTATTGTGCTGTTGAAAAGGTTCCTATTTTTAGATGTGATACATAAAAAACTGTGAACGTTTATTTTCATTAGCAATTCTGGGCTTTTTCATATGTGACAGTTATGATGGTGACTGATGCATTGGCTCTCCAGAAGTGACACTGTTAGTCTCTAGGAGTTGAACTGAATAGTCAGGTTTTGCAAGTGGTGCCTGGAACACGCTCCTGTTGTCTGTGGAAGGGCATCAGGCATCCTGTGGCTTATGAGAGCCAGACAGAGAGGGGCATTCATCCCCAAACTGCTATAATTCCCAATTCCACTTCCCTGGAGGGGTTCAAGGCCAGGCTGGATGAGGCTTTGAGCAACCTGGGCTAGTGGGAGGTGTCCCTGCCCATGGCAGGGGGTGGAACTGGATGATCTTTCAGGTCCCTTCCAACCCAAACCATTCCGTGATTGTATGATTCCATGATTCTAAGTTATCTAGCTGGGATCATGTTTATTCTCTTTCAGTACCCAAAACCAGACCTTCTCTATGAGTCTTCTTCATGTGTTCTTATGAGGCATGCCTTTTAGTATACCCTTTATCACTCATAGTTTTCCAAACACAGATTGGTCTCCTTTAGCCTACAAGAGACACAGCATTCACCCAGGTACCTGATTTCTGCAGTTAAAGCTAGATCTCTGCCAATTGCTGTGCTTGGCAGCAGCAACCTTTATTTACTGCCTCCCAGTTTGATGGCTCCATCCAGAGCTTTGATAAAACATCAGCATCCCTGAGGCTCCACAGTAGGGCTAAAACTGTATCAATAATTGAAATAAGTCAGAGACCATTTGCTAGCTCTGACTCCACCTGGCACAGCTTCTGACTGTGCTGTGAAAGCCTCTTAGCTTTCAAAATGGGATCAAGCACCTATTCTGCTTACTGGGAATGGTCCTTTGCTCCTGTTAACTTCTGGATCATGCCTGGGAATTTTGGGGGAGTATATATGTTGATTCGGGCCAAAACTATGCCAGGGAGAGAGGTTACACTTAACATACAGATGATTGCAAGGTAGTGCCTTGGTCACTTGCAATATGACCAGGAATTCTGGGTAGATTGGATATTTGTATAAATGGATATATGAGGACAGCCATTCCCTCAGATCATAATTTATTCTATGGAGACAGTAGCTAGGATGAGGATAGTTCTTGAAGATTGGGCATCAATTAGAAGAGCTGAATAAACTTTCTGACAGCTTTTTTCTCCTCTAGAGGAAAAGAAGAGACTGATCCTCTGGGATAAAAACAAGCCTGCTCTTTAGGTTATGAATATTTATTTATGCAGTTTTTTCTAAGTTTTAATAATCTTTTATTTATGCTCTTCTGCCTCTAAACTGCTTCTCGAAGCTTTGCATTCAGAACTGAAATAATCTCATTTTTCTCTTATTTAGAAAACTGTTGTCTTAAGAATGGCTTCAGGGTGCCTGGAGAAACATGAACATTTCACTCTTGAGATGACAATTATATAAGACTGGTACGACTGCACTGTGGCCCTATGCAGCACCCCAGTACGTGACCAGGGTCGTAAAAGACTGTAAGGTGCTCCTTTGGACTGAGTATCCATGTCTTGCTTGGTAGCTATTAACGTGGATTACTGGCTGAAGGGGATAAGAGAGTCTTAAATAATTTCGTCAGCATGTTCTTGGTGTGTAGTTATATAACACGGAGAGAATCCGAACCCTGAAGTGGTCTGGAAATGTGGTATCTGGGCCAAAGAAGACATAATGTAATACATCCTGATCCTAAACAGAGGCCAAGAGATATAACAAGTGGAGGTGTGCAATAAGGTACATACCAGGTTTTTAAAAAGAAACCATTAATAAGCCTTCTAGCTGATGCTTTGGTTAGAGTAACACAGTGTATCTGAACTGTAGGAAGTTCATTAAGAAGAATAAACATTTACTGGCTTTGCTACCCTCTGTTCTCATTTCATGACTGCCTACTTCCAACATCTTTAGCAGATGTGCACCTTTAACAGGTGTTTACAAGCTGTTTGTAAATATTTTCCATGTCCCGTGGCCCTTGAATACAAACATATCTTTAATCTCAGTGTTTTATTCTGACAATTAGCCGCCTTGCCAAATTCCAAGTCTTCCTTTTTCAGCTTTGATAAAGAGCTTGTCTTCCCATTACATATATCTAATTTCTTATGTTTGGTGGGATGTCATTGCTAAATTTATAGAATCAGCCACCATCCTTTTATTTTATTCTGTGTCACCTGTTTATGCATCTGCTATATAGAAGGTTTGCTGTTTGTGAATTCCATTTTCCTGCAATGTGGCAAAGTAATTTGTAGCTCTCCCCTGAGTCACTGATTGTAATTTTTAACACCGTCTTCACTTCTTCACTAAAGTTGCTAACAAGAGTTATCATGGTTAAAAGTAAAGCTCTCTCTTCTGAAATGTATCATCACATTTGTAAAAGATATTACTGTGAGATATATTCATATTCCTGCATGTTTGACAAACAGCTAATGATTAAAAAAAAAAAAGAAAAAACAGAAGGAAGATTAAAGACAAGCAGTATTTTTTTCTTTTGCATTTAACATTCCAATTTCATAAGAGATGACTTATCTTTTTTGCCTTGTGTTTAGCTACAGGTAGATATGATGAAATAATTTAATTTAAGCATAGTGAAGGTATTCACTTCCGAAAAGTGGGGGGCTATTTTTTGTTGTCATAATCCTCTGAGTGTAATAATTTCCAAAGTCATTGCTGGTGACACTGTAGAATCTTCTAACAGAGTTGCTTCTGCAAGGTAGTGGGTACCACTTCAGACTTCCAAGCCCATCAGTTATTTCTTCAAATATCTTCTCTGCTGCCACTCAAGAATTGTGGCAGCTTTAAAATGCCTGCTGATAGGTATATCCTGGTTATAAAGACAACTGAGCAGTGAAATGCTCATTTCGTGCATTTCAGCTTGTTAGTCATCATGACACCACTCTTTTCTGCATGGAAGTGTTCCTTAGACTTTAGGTCACCTGGATTAGTGCAGTTCTTAGCACCTCCTCTTATTACTTAAAAATGTGGAAGGACAGAAAATGGGGGTCCCCCTTCCTGGTTAAGTTTCTTAAATAGAAAAAAATGGAAAAAAATAAATGGAATCAATAAATAGTGGGGAAAAAATTGAAAAAAATAAATGGAAAACAGAAGTGGGTTTCAATTTAACTCTTGTAGTCATGTGTCTAAATGCTTTACTGGAAGCTCATGAAGATGTGGGATTTGCATTATACCTAAGATTCAAGAGCCATGAGAAGTAAAAAAAGCTTTTGTGGATTTCTCTCTCCATAATTCCAGAATATAATTTTCTTCCTTTCTTTTCTGTAGAAAAAGTGTGTTCCAGGCTGTGGTAAGATTCACCAAGTTCTAGGAATACAGAGTGCATTGGTAAACAATAGATAAGAAATGTTACTTGTCTTATTTTTTTGCTTATTGCTTTCATCTCTACCTGTTGCCCAGTAAGTAGGAAAAAATTGTTTTCTCTATTTTTTCTTACTGCTTTTATCCCTGCTTCTTGTCTTTTAGCTTTACCTCTCCGGGGCATCCTAGTGAGACCACATGCTGCTCTGACCATGTCCACACGCAGTGTGTCTGTTTGTTCTGCAGTTTGCTCTTGGGCAGTACACTTTCAATTACTGCAGGAATACTTCACTAAAATCCAGAGGTGAAATACCTGACCATGCCCACACGCAGTGTGTCTGTTCTGCAGTTTGCTCTTGGGCAGTACACTTTCAATTACTGCAGGAATACTTCACTAAAATCCAGAGGTGAAATACTTTTCTGTTTTCAGAAACACTATCTATAGCCCTTAGAGGGCCCACTTCAATCTTGCCGTGTGTTCACCATTCAGCAAATGATGCTGCATGGATAACCACAGAGGACGATTAAATAATTCTTCCTTTGCTGCACATATGCTGAAATATGAGGGTAGCTACACAACTACATCTTACAGACCAGAACTGGCCTGTATCTGGCCAATGATGTGGCATGAGCTCATGTCTGCCCTGATAAATATTCCCACTATTGTTGCTGAGTTGACAGTCACCTCTGGTCTTAATTTCTAGCATTCGTACAATCACAGAATGGTTTGGGTTGGAAGGGACCTTAAAGATCATCCAGTCCCACCCCCTGCCGTGGGCAGGGACACCTCCCACTAGCCCAGGTTGCCCAAAGCCTCATCCAGCCTGGCCTTGAACCCCTCCAGGGATGGGGCATCCACAGCTTCTCTGGGCAACCTGGGCCACTGCCTCACTATCTTCACAGGTAAAAACTTCCTCCCAATATCCAACCTAATTCTACCGTTATTTCTGAAGTTTATATTTGGAGCTGGCCTAGACCACAGGCTATGGGTATAAATGGACCTTCCCTCCTGCAAGGTTTCCAAGCTGTTGTGCAATGGGATGTTTCTGAAGCAGGGTACAAGCTAAAAGGTAATGTAAAAGAGATGTATAGAAAAGAGAAGGGAAGGGAAGGGAAGGGGAATGCAAAGGGAAAGGGAAACTACATATATAGATCTTGGAGCTGTTTATGAGCAGAGGGAATCTGCTTACAGCATGCCAATATGTCTAAAGGGAAGGGAAGGGAAGGGAAGGGAAGGGAAGGGGAATGCAAAGGGAAAGGGAAACTACATATATAGATCTTGGAGCTGTTTATGAGCAGAGGGAATCTGCTTACAGCATGCCAATATGTCTAAGAGCCTGCAGAATTTGGCTTTTGTTCCTCTGCCTACACACCGATCTCCACTACAGGAATTTTATCACAGAAAGCAAATATTTGTGTGAAAGTGTGGAAGCTTGTCTAAAATTGCACCAGTGTATTATTTTTCAGACCTGGTCTATTTCACAAATCTTTCGAGTGACAATAAAAAAAAATAAAAAAGGTTTAGATGCAATGATAGTGTGGATGACAATAACATGGCTCAAGGAAAGGTTTTGATAAGCGTTTTCACACTTTTTATTTATTCCAAGAAATGAGAAAAGAAATTTAAAACCATCATGGAAAGTATTACTCCCTTTTGCGACTCACTTTTCTCTTGAAAATGGGACGAAAGACAATGAGAAGACAGAGTACAATAAGGAATGAGAACACTTTCTGAAAGGAAGGACACTCTGTGAGTAGTATGTCTCTTTTTTAATGGTAGAAAAAAATATTTAGTTACATATATTACTGTGTGTTTTAATGGCACAAGAACTATTTTAATAGGAAGTAGCATTTTCTTTCCAGGCACAGCCCTTTATTTTCAAATATCTAAAAAAACTTTCAGGTTGTTAATATATATAGAGAGAGATATAGATATATTTGTTTTGAAGAGACACTGTGAATGCCCTGATCATCTATTTCCTAAAGTACAAATACCAGAGACGCAGGAAGCAGAATTCATCTCTCTTAAGCTGCACTGAAGCAGAGTGGGTAGGTATCACTGGATCTTGCAATACTTAACTTTTCCTACTAAGGTTTTAGGTTTTCCCCATTTGTGTGGAGCAGAATTTGGCCAGCACCAAGGTGAAACCTCTGCAAATAAATGAGACTTTAGTCTTATTGCTGGAATGTAAAATAATTTTAATGGAGGAGAAATTGCTTGGATTGTCCTTAAAGGAATGCTCTTTTTCTGAGACAGATCTGGGAAAAAAAGAAAAAAAAAAATCACCTGCCCAAACATTTTGTTAGAGCTGCAAGAAAATGCAGCCTTCTCTTGTGTGTGTGTTTTCCTCATTTGTCAGCCCAGGGCAGACAGTGGGGCTGAAGAGAATATTTTCAATTATTTTATTTTAAGTTCTATAGCTTACCAGTTACTGTACTTGGTTTCAGGAGGTACTTGGGCTGGAGGATGAAAGCTTAGCTTCCAAAATCTGTTGTGGTATCTAGCTGAGGTGAGGAACAGTAATAACATCAATATGAAATATTAATACAAATAAACTCTTTCCTCCGCAGGAAGTGAAAGCTCACAATGGAGGTGGTGTGCAATGATCTTCACAAAGGATGTGAACCCAGGACCTGGCCGTTAGACACCACTGAAAGTTTCACAAGACTTTTTTCTGTTACCACTCTCTGCTATTTAGCCATGATTTGCATATTTAGTCTCCATGGCATCTTAAAATAAGGTATTAATGTGATTTTCTTGCTAAATGTAGTGGAGGTAATTAAATTTTGCATATCTAAATTTTCCCTATACCATTAATTACAGATAAATTTTGCATGAGTTGCCCGTGCAACCGATGGAGCATAAAGAGCATGTTGTAAGTCTTGTGGTGGTTTACCGTTGAAGTATCGTTTTTAATACAGCTTCTGAATAAACTGAGTTCAGCTAATCTATATCAACTGCTGTTCTCACGTTAACCTTATGAAGCAATAACAATGCGCTGAATAATTTATACACCGATGGAGATTACACAGCTCTATTTGAGCCCAGCCTGATGAACATGGGAATAACTATAGCAAGGTCATTCGATGATGCTCAGAGGAATTGTGAAAAAAACAATAACGTCTCTCTTAGGAGCTGGCATAGTTCCTCAGATAAAATACATGCATCCATGGCAGTCCTAGAAAGTGCTTGTGAATAGCTGAGGATACATTGAGCCATACATGCACAAGGAGTTTCTTAGTCAAAGAAAAAGACCTAGATGTTTGCTGTCAAATTTCAATCAGCATAATTTAAGGAGATTCCCTTGTGTAAATCTAATTTTAATGTAACTTGCCACTAACAAACTAAGAAGAAGGATATGTTTAACATGGAATTACTGTCACTTTCAGAAAGTAGTGGAAGACTCCAATTTTTCATGACAGTGGAGACCATCAGGGTTGTGGTGGGCTAGCCCTTGGCTCGGGGCC
>NW_010109008.1:0-6457 GCF_000699245.1 Pterocles gutturalis
CGGGGCACCCCCGCAGTGCAAGGTCTGCGCCTCCTCGTCGCTGTCCACTCCTCCTGAGGTCAGCCCGACCGCAAGGAGGGGGAAACAAACAGCCCTCAGCCTCCCTGAGATGTAAGTAAATAATATAAACAGCCTCTGTCCTTGGAGGATGCTGACGCTGCTGCAAAACGTCCAGCTCCCTTCAAGGCCCCCGAGCAGCCAGGCAGACTGGGTGCAGCCCGTGGGCTCTGGCGTGGCCATCGGCAGGGGGGCCAAGGGTTTCTGAGCAGCACCCCAGGCAGGCTGGAGGACACAGCGTTTATGCTGGCATGGGAAACGGGACACACAGCCATCTGAGAGTGAAGGTGGGGATGTGCTGTGCCCCACCCAGCCATGCTCTCTCCGTTCTGCTGACTCTCCCACGCTGAGTGTCCAGGAACATGTAGCCACTTATTTACCAAGCCCAGCTCAAATTCAGTGCTTGCCCTTTACTGTAGCAGAAATAGGAATCACTCTTTTGGCTTCCTCAGCCATGCGCGTATACTGCTGTGGCCAGAGTGCCAGTGTTTCTGTGTTGCTGAATATCTGGGTCCCACCCCTGCGTTCATCCTGGTGTGTGCATTTCTGTAGTGCCAAGGAGGAGGCAGAATGGAGGTCCTGGAGGAGAAGGAAGAAGAGGAGTTAAGAGAAGAAGAGGAGCTGAAGGCTTTGGAGACCAGTGATAAACCCCAGGAGGTGGAGACGAAGGTGTCCATGGAGCAAGTCTGTGTCCCAAGTGATGTACCGTAAGTCACTGCCTGTCAGTTACTGGGATGAGCAGAGATGGTCCGTTGGCGGTCCACGAGGAGACTGCACATATCTGGGTGGCACATGTGGTCTCCTTGCAGAGGGAAGGGAGTGAGAGAGTTTCGTGTGCCTGGTGTGTTTGTCCAAGAGCAGGCATGTGTGAGTAAGACAAGATAACTCAGTTAATTGTGCATTCATTTACTGCTGCATCATGACACTATATAAAGATCCCCTGAGCCCCTGCATCTGTGTCAGCTTGCCATCACTCCAGAGAAGCTTGGCTGGGTCAAAGTCACGTCCTTAGATATGATCCCCATTTTTTCCTTGGGAAACAGCAAGCCCTTGCCATGTTTTGATAGCAGGTCATCTTGCCCGAATTGCTGCTGGCTTATTACCTGTGTCTCTCTGCCTCCTCCTGCCCTGGAAGTGATTTTGACTGGAGCTCCATTGACACATCCCAGTTACCATCCTCCTACAAGACAAATTCCTTGAGGGAAAAGAAGCTGCTGCGCATCGCTGACCATTTCCTCCAGCAATACACTCACCTCTGCCCTGACCGCAAGCCGCTCTTACTCCACCCGGTCAACGCGTGTGGCGTGGAGGGATGGGGCGGTGTGGGGCTGGGCCACAGCGCAGGGGGCACTTGGCTTCCATAGTGCTGAATGCAGGGGAAGGACAGGCCAAAGGGAATGGGAACCCACTTGCTCTGCCCATGGCATGCTGGGCAGGCACACTGGGAACACCCAGATGTCCAAATCCACAAGCACGTTGTACCATGCACGCAGTGGTGGTGCCATGTAGGCTGCAGGCAGCTCGCAGCCCTGCAGCATGACACTTAGGGAAAAGTGTTTTCTGACCACAGAAACATAAAGGGAAGTAAAAGAAAGACATGAAATAGATAAGGCTCAGGCTCAGTCACAGATACGGAGTCTGGATCCAGAGTTAGGTCTTATTCTGAACTTCCCAGAAGTTACAGGGAAGTAAGTAAATGTGGAAGTTTGTGGTCTGGTTTTGTTTAGGACTGGGCCCAAGCTGCACAACTGTTGTCTGTTTCTGGTCCTGATGCTCCCCCAGACATCTGGAATTGCTGCTTTGGACCAGCTTTTCCCCAACATTGTCATTAACATGCAAGGCAAAAAATGCTGGAGAATATAAAGGCTGGAAAGGGCAGAAGCTATTTGTCTTGCTTGAAAGCTGAGAGAAGAATTGGCTCACAGGTGTAATGTGTCTGAGATGAGCTTGAAGTTTTAAGCACAGACAAGCATGTCTTTCAACCCCATGCAATTTCCATCTCGGAACCGGCAAGGAGGGTTACTGATGCTGTTGATATGCTCTAGGGAGGTCCTGAATGTGAGCTGCAACATCCAGGGGTGGTCTGAGGATGGCTTTGGACAGGAGACTCTGCTAGGCATCTGTTGGCTAACTAAAGTCCTCTTGTTGCCCTGCAGAAGTTTTTGAGCACAACGGTGAGGCGAACCCCGATGCCTTATCCGGAGCTGCACTACTGGGATGGCTGTGCCAGCTTTGTCTCTGATTATCTCACCATGGAGCCCCTCAAGTCCCCTATCACTCCAGTAAGAAAGGGGCTGCAGTCCCATCAGAAACAGCCCCATAACGGAGGTGACAGAAGGGTCTCTCAGCCGGACACAATGTAAAAATCCCAGGGGCTGGGATTACAAGTCTTTGACCCTCCATCATCCCCTCATTATGTAGACAACCCCCTGATTTTCCCAGGCCCTGTGTGCTCTCTTTGGACCTGTAATCCCAGTACATGAACAGTGTTGCTCCTGTCAAGTAATTAAGCACCATTTCTGCAAGACTGGGCCTGACCCTGCTCTCAGTCACCCCAGCTGACCAGCCTGTCTGCAGTGAGCTGCAACAGCTGACAAGCTTCTCCAAAGACCAAGATGTTGTGGAACAAAGGAGCATATAAAGCCTAGGAGATGATGTTTGACCTCAGTGACACATTCTTAGGGGCTTTAAGACATTTCTATCCCGACTTTGGGGATATTTTGGGGTGGCTGAAGGGAGATTTCTAGACTGGCAAGAAGGGATGATGCCAGAGTTGGGGCCAAGTTCTTGGCTGCTGTGAATCAGGTAAGGCAAAGGGAGCACGCTCTGTTAGCAAGGACTGCTGGTGCCCTAAACAATCTCCACCAGCTCCATGGTGGCCAAGCGTGTCCCAGGGTCTCAAGAGGAACCCTGCACTTTGCAACCACAGAGAATGTATCTCCATTTAGCAGATGGAGACTGTCTCAGTCATCTAAGGTGCTGCATGAGATCTGGGAGTAGACTGTGTAGAACCTCTCTGTATGCAGTGCGTGTGTATGGATCCCTTTGTTTACTCACCAGTGAGGGCCAGAAGGGAGTATGTTTGCTCCTTTGAACTGTAATTTAGCTTATGTGTCTTTTGCTTTGAAACAAACTGGACAGACCAGATAGAGATGGAGGTAAGCCCCACTCCAGAGTTGCGTTTAGCATTAAGTTTTCAGCAGTTTGATGAACTTGTCCTGCCCATCTCTCCCTGTGGTTAAATTTGTCACCAGATTTGGGAGCACAATTTCCCCAGATCACTTTAGAGGGGACTTTTGGGGTCTGTGGCTTATATAGGAATTTTATATAAGAGATTCCCTATGGGTGCAGAGTCCAGGGATATGGGCAGTGCCCTCTCTCTCCTGCTCTCTGCCTGGTGTGTGTTTCAGCTTCAGAAGACCAGCACTGCAAACATGCATCTTTCTCTTTCAAGCCCAGTTCACTCTATTCTCCAACCACCATCCTGAAATACCAGCGAGGGAACTGCTTTGACTTCAGCGTGCTGCTGTGCTCTATGCTGATAGGGGCCGGGTATGATGCCTACTGCGTGCATGGATATGCCACCCGTGACATATGCACCCCGGACACGACTGTGGAGCCGTGCCCACTGCTTAGGAAGCTAGAGAAGGTGAGATCTGCAGTGAGCAGGCAGGGAGGAGCCCAGGACATGTGCTCACCCTGTTCATTTCCAGTGAGCTCCAGAGTTGAGCTAGGGGGAACAGCTTCAGGTCCACACTGGGTTTCAGTCTGGTCCCAAGCAGGGACCTCACCAAAGAGATCTTTTGAGTGATTTTCCACGGTTCCTAAAGAGGCCTCTTTGGCTTCATTGAATTCCCGCTCACCAGGTCAAATACTTCAAACTGCCAAGAGTTGGGAACTGGGATGTACCTGCAAGCCATGCATTTTCTCCCTTCTCTTGATCTCTGCTGGGTTTCACAGCAATACCCTGCTTTTGCCGAGGCAGGTACCAAAAGAGGAGGCGAAGAAGTCCAGCAAGTATAGAGTTAAGCCCCCATTAGACCTGCAGAGCAAATTTGAAAAAGAAGGCGGCAGAAACTGAAGCTGCTCAAAAGAACAAGGTAAGAGAAGAGGAGAAGGTCACGGTGAGTTAGTGAGGTCCACCTCACTGTTAAACTCCAGGAGCAAGAGCTGAGACACAGGTAATGGCTGACCAAAGAAAGGAGCTTGCTACCTTCTGCTGTGAAGTGTGATACAACCCTGATCATGGCCATGAGCACTTGGCCTGTGGGAACACAGTGCTTGCTGGCATGGGAATAGGTACTGGGTATGTACTACTCACTCTTCTGAAGAGTGTGAAGGGCCTGGAGATCTTTAGAAGTGGACAGAGAAGAGAATAAGATTGCTATTGGGTTGGACTAAAGTGGCAATAAAATGGCAATAATGACTGCTCTGTCCTCTGTGCTATAGGAAGTGGAAAAGCCCAAGCATGACCCTTTGTATGGCTTACGGGTGCATGCATGGGTTTTGGTTCTGTCTGGGAAGAGGGATGTTCCCGAGACCTTCTTCATCGACCCGCTCACAGGAAACAGCCACAGCACTACGGATGAGCGCTTCCTTGGGATCGAGAGTGTCTGGAACCACACAAACTACTGGGTGAACATGCAGGACTGCAGGAACGGCTGCAAGGTAATGAGCCCTTAAGCACCCTGTGCCTGGGAGGGACACTTGGGCTAACCTGAGTCCTGGGGCAGTCCCGGATCAGTGGTGATCCCAGTTGCCACTTAACCATTCCCTGTGCTGGCTCTAGTCACATTGCTCTGATTACATAGACTCTGGAACTACTCCGGGACATCGCAGACCCTGACCTAATCTGGGTCACAACTATTAAACCCCTACAGTGCTAGAATATCAGCTTTTAAGGCTGGACACTCATTCTCTCAAACAACAGCTTTTAAGGCAGAGGATGGCATGGCAGATCTTGACTAGGCTCTTCCCACACCTCAGCTACTCCCCAGCTGCTGGGAGGTGAGGGTCTGAGTTAGAGTGACTATAGGCCCATGTGAATGGCCTTGGGGCCATGCATGCCCTGAGGAAGGAGGCAGAAGCATTTCCAGAAGCTTCTCTCAGCAGTGGCAGAAGCACCAGGAGGAAAGGGGTCTGCAGCCCTCTAGGCTTTGGGGTCCCACCAGCCAGCCAAGGGGCTGACAAGCCCACCTCAGTGAGATCCAGGGTCTGTCTAGAATCCTTTAACTCTCTGACTCCAGAGCACCGCAGACGTGCAGGAGTAGCGTTCAGTTTAGTGTCAGGCCCTTGAGACTGCCCTGTTTGTGGGTTAAGTGGGTTTCTTCTGTATGCCCTAGGATCTCATCTTTGACTTGGGTGATGCTGCCCACTGGGAAATTGTGCTTTCGCGAAGCAGCAAGCCTCTTCAGCTGCTCCCAGATGCTGAGGAGGAAAAGAAGTTACCTGACAGTGACACGGATGTTACAGTGAGTGACCCAAATGATGGCTCTTGTACAGTGGGGATGCTGTGTTGAACTGATGTGGCTGTATGCCCACATATGTCTGCATGCCTGGTGCCCTCTCCAGGTCAGAGCACCATTGCTCTAGCTAGGTTTTGGTTGGCACTTTAGATTCCTTCTCAATCTTGAATAGTTCTGATGCTTTTTGAAGCAAGACCCCAAGTAGTAGTTCTGGTGTCCTTGGTGGCTAGGGATCTCTGTGGGCCTCCCAGGCATTGACCTTGGGATGAAATAATTTAAAAAAAAAATCCAAACTGAAATTTTTCTGGATGCCTGTTCAACACCCTGTTCTCCTGGCTGCTAGGTGGAGTTACCAACCAGATGTAGAAATAATGTATGTACTCTAATATACCAAAAAACGCTGTGTGCTGGAAGCAAAGAAATGGTGTGTTGTCCCGGTGGGAGAACACAGCATGATAAAGCAGGGATTGCACCAGACAGCAGGACGGAAGAACACCGATAACAGCATGTTCTCTCCTGTTATCTCAGCCTCTCCTCAGCCTGTGCCCATACCCAGGGAACGAAGCGCCCTCCATGGTCTACATAAAACAAGCTGGTTGTTAGTTTGAATGACAATTGTCACATTCATCCCCTATCCAGCATGAGTGTTAGCCAGAAGAAAATAATTTCATTAGGCTTGAGGAGGGGTGTGCTAGTGAGAGCGTGGGGATGCCATACAGCTCTCCTTCCATGTGAACTGCAGTGTGCTGCTTGCGTCTGTCCTCAGGCTGTGTGTGACCGACACAGCTCCTAACCGTGCCACTGTGTTCCTCAGGACCAGCACAGCCTTGCGTGAGCCGAGCTCTGATCACTGACAAAGCTCTGATCTAGAAGCAAAATGCTTCTTGGCACAGGAAGAAAAGCTGGCAAAAATGCAAATCTCTGCTTCTGTTTCA
>NW_010109008.1:6473-17647 GCF_000699245.1 Pterocles gutturalis
TCCGTTTTGACATGCCCCCATCATGGGTGGCCCCAATTCAGATATCTCCCAGAGGTATGTAGCCTTCCTTTGCCTTTTGCTTGCTCCCCAGCTAACCTTTGAGTGGATTTGAGACCGTTGTTTATCTCCCTCAAGAGTTCTCCCTTCAGGATGGAGAAGGTGCAGGAGATGAAGGCAGCAATAGCTATGGGTTTGAGTGCCTGCCCTCAGGGCTCTGTCTCACCCCGCGTAGTAACCCCCCCCCGCAGACACAGACACGCAGACAGACACAGAGACACACACACATACATACATGCACACACACATACACACTTTCTCTCTCTCTCTCTCTCTCTCTCTCTGTGTGTGTGTGTGTTTTCCCGCTAGCTGAATGATTTTGCCTGGGATGGACTTTCTGTTCCCGCTATTCACAAGGGAGTGCCCCTGCATTACCAAATATCTGCTTTGGGAGAGAAAGGACTTATGATGCTACTGCAACGTTAAAGCACAACAGGCAGGGTCTGAACAGCTTTACTGGAAGCTGAACACACTCAATAAATGTGTGGTTTCCCTTAGACTGTGCTGTTCTCCCTCTTGAATTGTTTCTTCCTGGGGCTGAGTACAAGGGAGTTAATTTTTATGATACCTCTCTTGCCCACTGCAGAGTTTGAGACCCGCTATCCCGAGGGGAGGAAGGTGATCATGTACAAGAAAGCAAAACTGGAGAAATGGCCACCATACCTGAATGAGAATGGGCTGGTGAAACGCCTCACTGTCTACGCGGACTTAGACTGTAAGAGGGATGGGTGAACACACTGAACAAACACACCCTGGGGTGTGCTGATGCGAAGGAGGAGGTGGTCCCCTTTCTGCCAGAGTCTCTCTCATGCTTTCTCTTCCTCCTTTCACATTTGTGGGGGACTTCTCTACAGCATCTTCAAACGCTTCATCATGCTCACTGTCTGTCAAGCCCCAGAACTTTCCAGCGCTGCTAGGGGTTCCTGTGAGAGTTTGAATCTGTTTTACACCCCAAAGCAGAGGCTGCTCAGTGTTGCAGTCAGCTGCTTGGATTTGCAGTCTTCAGAGAAACGCAAGGCTGGTTTGAACTGATCCGATAGTATCACCATTCCCACTGGTGTCAACGGGAGCCACAGAAAGGGGCAACTGTGGGCTGGATATTTTTGTAGTCCAAGCATTATCCTTCAACAGCTGGTCCAAGGAACTGCAGATTCCTAACTGGACAGACCGTGTCCTGTCCTCAGCCCTCTTGGGTAGTGTAAAGCCCCGATCTCATTTCCCATCACTCCTGACACTGTCATTAAGTTTAATATTTGGGATGGATTTGTCTTGCCTAACTGTAGCCATCTGCCGTCCCACCTTCTCCCCTGAGCTGATTAGTTCTTGTTGATGGAGTGGAATAAACCCTCTTAAGGTGTAATTCATCTACTCAAATGTAGTTTAGGATTCATTTACAAAATGTCCCTGTGAACAGCACTAATTCCAGTGATGGTACGATGTCCGCTGCAGTTATATCAGGAGCACAGGGTGCTTGCACAGACACCAAGAGCTCATCATGTGAATCTTACCACCTCCAACAGTGTCGTAAGGTTGTGAAATGGTTTGTCCCCTGCCAGGTACTGAAGTAGTGGAGGCAAGGGAGTGGTTCAAAAACCGAGAAGACAAGTTGGATATGAGAGAAGTGAATAAACAGACCCAGCTGACCACAGAGTACTTCAGCCGAGGACACATGCATTGTCTTAAAGGTATTCCAGCTCATCTGGGCAGCCACTGCAGCTGACAGGACTTCAGGTGAATCCCTTCTAGCAGTGGCAAAAGCCCAAAGTTGAGGGGGCTGCAAATTTCTGGGATGAATTGCCTAGATAAATAATATGGTCTCCAGTAGAGAGCAGAGGATTGGGTTGTTGGCTTCCAGACCTGGATAATGCTCCCCCCAGCATAACAGAATAAAAATGCAGACCTATCACATAGATAGGGTGATATAATTTACTTTTACCAGTAGAGGTGATAGAAGTGAAAACTTTCTCCTTAAGATTATGTTCAGTCTCAGTGTTGTGCAGCTGTGGGAGAGAAAGCCCTACACCAGATCCGTTGCTAAAGCAACATTTCACCCCAAGAGGCTGCGCCTGTTCCTGGCGTGGGAAGAGCAGGGTCCAGGCCTCACTCCTGCCTTACTGTGTTAAGGAAGGCAGTGGCCCTGCAAAGCTGTCCTGCTGTCCTTAGCTGTGGCATATTGGTACACCGCAGTGAGAAGATAACATCCCCTCTTATACTCTTACGTTCATTTGAGTTATTGTCTGCTGAAGAAAATACGACTTCTTCTGGACACACTTGTCCTCGCTGTATTGTGGTTGCTAACTCTGAAAACATCTGAAATCTCTCTTTATGACCTTAGTTCACACCTATATGTCGCTGGAACCAGAGACTGAACGTACAATGGAGTTTTACAACGAGGCGCGATTTGATGAGCTCCAGAAACGTGTTGAAAAAGCTAACGAGATGACAGAGTACTTCGTGGGGCGAGAGGACTTCCTGCACATGCGGCATGTGGAGTTTGGCAAAAGAGCAAAGAAAATACACTTGCCTGGCACCAGACATGACATTAGTTCCCGGCCTATAGTGGTATGGCCAAGGCAGGAACAGAAAAATATCTGTCACTGTGATATTTATACTATACAAAACGTACAGCCTGGGGCTTTAGTTTCATTTTCAGTGGGCACAGCCAAGGCAAAACTCCAGATGAGATGTCCAAGCCTTGTTCAGCTGCTGTGTATCACAGGTGCTTGCCTGACAGAGCTACAGTGGCATGTGCAGTTATCACGAACTGCATTGAGCAGTTAGAAACTAGGAAGCTAAGACTTGGAAAATGCATGTCAGAGGAAATAAAAAAAAAAAAGCTTGAATATGATTTTGGAATGAAATTTTCACAAGACTCAAAACTAGTCAAATGATTTCATGTTCTGATCCCAAACTGATAACATTTTAGGTTCCTGATGAAATGTCCCATCACTCTGATTTGTTACAAGCAGGTAATTACCTCTTCCTCTAGTCAGGTCTGATTTGGAGAACAGAAGAGGGAGGAAATCTGATGTCTGGCAGTATGGCTCAGATACTTCACCTGCCAAGACACAGCCATGCAGTGGCCTGCCTTTGGACCAGCACCTGGCATGCTCCTTTTTCCTTCCCTGCATTGGGGAACGTGGGAAACTTGTGCTCCAAAATACCTTGCTTCCTGCAGTTCCCTCAAGCAGGGATGCATCCCAAGCTAACTTTGAGCTTGGAGAGCATATTCAGCTCCACTTCTGTATTGCTTTTAGCAGCTTTGTCCATTTTTTTTCTTGGGCACAGGAGAGAACAGTAGGGCCATGGGCCAAGAGATGACATCATAGTCCAGGCAGAAAAGACCAATTTTTAGCTTGGGTTTTTACCCAACTCTGCAAATCTTGCCAGTTTTCTGTGTTGTCTAACCTGCTTCCATCTCTTTCTTTTCACCCCTCATCAGCAAATCAAGGAGTGTTTCCACAGAAACCTAGAAAAGCCTGCTGATGAAGACATAGCAGAACGTATCTTTATGATCACAGAGAAGAGGATCCATCTGACATATCACCTCAAGGATAAATGCCTTACTGCTTCAAAGAAGCATTCCTTCAAAGTGCCAAACTTTGTTTCGAAGGGAAATGAAACAGTCACGACCTCAGGAATGTGCCTCACATACCAGGTATGGAGAAAAACTACGTATAAATTGAAGTTTTTCTAGGTCACGAGACACAAAGGGAAGGTGAAATGTCAGTGGAAGAACTACAAGCTGCCCCTCTGCACCCCTCACTCACAGCCAGCCCCCAGGCTGACAATACGAACACCCCGGAGGTGCACTGCCATCCTGGAAGTGACGGCATGTGGGATGCAGTGTAGTGTGAAAGGCTTGCTCTAGCCACACTCGAGGTCATCTTCCCAGACTTGGTCATCAGGCAGTGTAGATACAGCCACTGGGATCTTGCAAGATACTGTTTTAGTAGCTGTTGGGCTCAGTTCTGTGGGTTCGTGGCAGGGAAGCTGAATTTTCCTCTGCCGTTCTCTCTTGAAGAAGAGACTGCAGCAGAGAAGCAGAAGCAGACATCCTGTGTTCTAGCTCCAGTTCTGCCATGGACTTCTTGGGTCACATCGTTGCTTAAATCTCCCAGAGTTTACCCTGCAGATGCAGAGCAAGATTCTGAGACTTAACGTGCTGCTGGTAGATAGATAGTCTTACATAAAGGATATCCCCAAAAAAGTGGAGTGCTGCCATTAACCCGAATTCTCTCATTCGGGGAGGGCAGTGTGTCACTCCACTAACATCACTGATGTGAGTCTGTAATCAGGAGCAGAAGTCTGACTGTAAATTCTGCAGTGATGCTGCACAATTACACTTAAGAAAATCTAAGAGAGATTGCGAATATGGGATTTTTTAAAATCTTATGCAAGTTTTTTAAAGTTTCTGTTTCCCATTGGGGCAAATACATAGAAGGCAATTGCTGGAGTGCCATCCTTTCATCTCTAACCCTGCAAAACCGGTTCCAACCAAACAACAGCAGCAGCAGCAAAGTGCAAGACGTGCCATCTGGCTCACATTACTGATAGAATCAAAATCAAAATGAAGTCTATAATAAGCTGTTGACCATGGGTTAGATGTTTCAATGGTGTAAATTGGTGTCACTGTATTGAGTATAGCATAATTGTGCCAATTTCTGTTGGTGGAGTTCCTGGTCCCGTGTACCCAGAAAGCACTGTTCTCCTTCACTAGCTTATCTGCTTCCAGGTGGGGTCCTCTGGGAAAGAAAAGACATCGCTCCATCTGTACAAATTGTTGGAGGAGCTAAAAGTGGAAGAGCAGCAGCTGAAGGAACAAGTCCGGCAATCTGAAGCAGAGGTAACACGGAGGTGTCCACACTGTTGTCAAAGTTGGTCAGGCACGAAAATGGTTTCGAATGACTGGTTGCCAAAGCACGTTAAAGGACTTGACCACACTGTGGGTTTCTCTAGGTTTGCTTTATTGACAACTCGGAGTTGGGCCATCACCTCAGTGAGTGTCAAGAGGTACATTCAAAACATCCTCTATACATATGATCCTAGATGACATTATGCAACCGGTGTTTGGACTGGAAAAATTCTTAAAGTTCTCGATGTTTTCCTGAACTCTCAATTCTCCATTCTTCACTGATTTTAAAAGTCCATTCAATTCCTTGTGTCTCAGCAGACCTCTATCATCTAGTTTCGGTTCCTCTTTTGAAATCTGTGTACATCAGTGCGGTCCAGCAATCACTTTTCTAAGAATAACTCAGGTGGTTATCTGTTATTATATTCTACACTTAAGACATATAACTCATTTTCTGTTGATTCAGCTGGACTGGGTTTTAAGCCAGCCATGGTGGGGGCTATACATAGGATAAATGAGCAGCTCATAGTATTGTTCCACAACACCTGTGTCCTATTAATTATAATCATAGACTAATCTTTATTCAACTATTCATCTTCTAGAATCACAGAGTCAGAGAATGGTTTGGGCTGGAAGGGACCTTAAAGCCCATCCATGGGCAGGGACCCCTCCCACTAGCCCAGGTTGCCCAAAGCCTCATCCAGCCTGGCCTTGAACCCCTCCAGGGATGGGGCATCCACAGCTTCTCTGGGCAGCCTGTGTCTAACACCTCTCACAGTGAAAAATTTCTTCCTAATATCTAATCTAAATCTCCCCTCTTTCAGCTTCCTTTTTTTTTGTCTGAGTTTGCCCAGGAGTTCCTTGTTCATCCATGCGGGTCTCCTGGCATTTTTGCTTGCCTTTCTCTTTGTTGGGATGCATCGCCACTGAGCTTGGAGGAAGTGATTATAGCCTATAGATTCTGCTGAGCACAATAGGGTACCTTAAAAGCGGCTAATTCTTTTAGAAGCATCCTCAGCATAAACTGTGATAAAAAGAAGGCTCTTGTGTCACAAAGCTGGTCTCTGTGCTGAATTATCAAGTTTGCAACCCAGCCGTTGTTCAGTAATGATGCAGCTTTAATGTATGGAGAGTCACACACTTTCCAGCTCTTACTCTTCATTCTCTGGGAAGAAGACAGTTTGAGAGGGTGAATGACAGCATATGCATTGGGGCATCTAGAAACATCTCTGCCTTTTGCCTGGGAAGGAGACCAAAACGAAAGGATACTGTGTGTAATGTTCTATCTAGTTGCCACGCATTTCCAGGAAGTCCTCTCCAAAATGTTGAAGTGACTTTTTGTGGGAACAACTGTGGAGAAAGACTTCATAAAATACATTGCTTGTACTGCTAATCACACTGTGACTGGTGTAACAAATCCATGTTCTTACAAGTCTTTGTAATTACTTCATGGTAAATCTAACCGTTCTAGCAGAACGGTTTTTTTTTTTTTTTTTAGAAATTTGAAGCTAGTTCACTGTGACCTCATGAGCTACCTTGCTAAATTTCTCAGTCTTGATGTATTATAGACAAAATATTCACCTTGCTTGTGCTGTATATCCTGTTAGGACAAAGGAATACACCGAAGCTATCAGTGCAATTTCAAAAGTAGTGGCAAGACTATGACTCTAGAAGAGCTTTCTTAACAGATATCAATGATTGCATTCAAGAATTTTGTACAGAGCAGCCATCTAAAAATAAGACCACTATTGGCTTGATCTATCAGCAGGATATGAACACATTTGCATAGATCTTCTACATTTAACCTTCTGCTACAGTTCTTGTTTGCAGCATCTGCTCTGTTAGCATGTCAGGCATGTAAAAGTACTGGCATTTTGTAGGAAAGCTGAGGGGTCTTTCTTCTATTTTTTTTTTTTTTGTAAGGTGTTAAATATTTTGAAGATCTGTGAGGATGAAGAAACCACCATTAAATTGTCATTTTCGATTTACAATACAGCGTGGAATGAAAAGAGAAGACAACAGTATGAAGCCATGGTAGGTAGACTTCATTAATCCCAGTATTTATTACATGTACACAAAGAGATCCAAAGGAAGCTTTTTCTGTCTGAGGAATTATCTCTGAATAGTATCATTAAAATGTACTGGGCCAAATCCCTAGCAGGTGTAAGCACAGCTTCACTTGACTTCCCATGAAAATATAACATGATCATGCTATGATCTCCTGACTTTCTGGAGAAACTTGCATCACCGAGAAAGATTATTGTTTTATTTTGTTTAGTTAATAAAGAAAATAATTAACAAGGAGTAGTTGATAATCGGGATTACGGGGGAAATATAATGGAATCCAAGCTGCATCTTTCTAGCCAGGGCTCATTTTGTTAAGCAAATATGCACTTCTTTTGTGATATGAATCAGTCTTTTCTTCATTTTCATTATTACTTGCAAAGCCAAGTTTGTTGCGGGATCTCTGTTGAGGAATTAATACCTTACGAATGTTCTGGACAAATACAAAAGGATTAAAGCATAATTACTTGCAATTTTTTATGATCTCCAAGATGCTTCCTGTGAATGGTTTGTAGACTGAGCTTTCCTGAACAGAAAGGTTATAAAAGCTGATACAAAGGTTTTACATGCCAAACTTCTGGTGTGAACACAAATAGAAGCAAAGATCCAAGAACCAGCTATTTGCCAGCCTATAAACTGGTATCACTCAGAATACCCTGTCCTAACCTTTCTGTCCAAATACAAATGCAGTTTGTAGAGCCCTTCTCACACCTCAGTGGGTAACACCTTTTGTGTAAGAGACATCTCTACAATCAAGGAAATCACGAGAAATGTTAAAAAGGATGATAGAAAATAAACTATAGCATAAAAACTGCTTTGGGAAAGGGTTGATATGCAAAACGAATGCAAAGCAGTAGTTTTGATCAAATTATAGGAAAAAGAAACATTATTTCCTCCCTGGTGGGGAAGGAGTTTTGGGCTTTGCGTTTGTTTTCCCTTATTACAGGGTGTTTGGGAAGCAGGTAAGTGGGACCATGACTCTTTCTGCCCTTTCCCCTCCAGAAGAACAAAACGGTCCCGCTGGGACGAGAGGAACAGGGTCTGGATTACCTTGGCCACGCAGAGAAGATGACCAAGGAGCAGGCCCTGCGTGTCAGAGATGACTGCCTGGCTGACTTTAAGGATCATCTTGTGGATAAAGTTAACATCATCCAGGCTCGCTTTGAAAAGGTATTCCCAGCCTTGTTCCAGAATGCGGTGTTACTGGAGTCTCTTCTGCACTGGCAGGAGGGTAACACACATCTCACTCTGGCAGCAGGCAAGAAAGAAGCCTTCTTTGATTACTTTGAGAGCCATAAACATGCCTGGGTTTTGGTGGGTTGTTTTTTTTTTTCTTTCTTGTTTTTTTTTTTTTCTTTTCTGTTAGCACGTGAGATCAAACACCAAAATAGCTCCAGGGTGAAATTTAGTCCCGATCTCAATCAGAGCTGATTTGGTTCTCCACTGCTTCTTTACTATAGTGGGGCAACACAGCCAGGTTTTGCTGCCTCTCGCTGTTCCACATGTTTTGATTCCCCTTGTTTTGTTCTCCAAGACCTCATTTCAAACTTACAGCCTCCCACAAAAATAAACCAGCTTCGGTTTGTGGTTTCCTTCATCTCAGCTCCCTGAACTTGGAGTTGTACTTCTGTCTGCCTTTCCTCCTCACTTTCCCCTCTCTTACCCTGACATCTGTCTGCTTGCTCCCGCAACAGGCAATGGAAGAGCTGCAGAAGGAGCAACGGTGGTTTCAGGAAAAATGGAATCAGCTGAGTGCAGAGGAGGAGGATGAATTCCTCACCCGTTGCTCTGAAGCCATGTCCCGTATCCACATTGTAGCGCAGAGGCTCAACAGGTATTGGGAATGACTGCCTGAGTCCAGTGCACAGGGGAGGTCTACAAGTCAGCACCCTACATACTTAGCACTGAAGCTATTCTGTAAAGCATTTTGCTCCCTGTCCCACAGCAGTTTTTGTCTGACATCCCCCTTCTTGTTACAGGGAAAAGCAGATGGCACCACTGAAATACCTTGCTCTCAAAGAGAAGCTGCGCAAGGATCCTCGCCTGGCGGAGCACCTCGGTGATGCCCGATTTCTTTATTCCTTCACACCAGCCACTGGAAATCAGTGCTGAAACCTGTTAGAAGCAGCCTGATAAAAAAAAAAAAAAAAGTGGAAAGGTTTTTCCTACTTGCTTGCAGCAAATCTTTCATTATCATCAGATTAATGGAGTTTTTAATGAACTTGTAGCATTCTCCTGCTGTCTTCTTGTCCCTCTTTTGTTCTAAGGCCCATCTACATCCGTTGTCTTCTCATCCAATTCCATCGTGGTTGAGACTGAGGTCTGAATGAGACCTTAGCTCTAAGCTCTGCTTCAGAAGTTGCTACAAATTATGCATGCTGTATCGTGGAGCTTATCTTCCCCAAACCTGCTGTGACATTGGGAGGAGGATTATTTGGGAATACCGGTTCTTTTCCAACATAATAGTTTACAAATTTATACTTTAATTTTGTAAGTAGCACAAGCAAAGATTTTGAACTAGTAGTTCACAACAAATATAAAAATTCTTTGACCTCATTTAGAGCTATTAAAACCCAGCAAAGACTAATACTCAAGTTTGCAAACTTTGTATTTTAACATCTTTATTTTGCCTCTTTCACTGTCTCCGCTCACCATTCACAAATATTGACAGGGTAGAAAGTCAAGAGAAATCCAAAAAGCATTCAAAATACAATAAATTTTAGGGAATCAAGTATTTTGGTTAATAATCGTTCCCCATGATCCACAAATAGAGGTCAGCATGTGTGCTATTTATGTAAGTCCCTGAACCTGCTCAGAAACAATTCCTGATGTCACCTGTACTACATTAGGCACTATACACACTTACAGTGGTTCCACCTACAGTTCCCAAGAGCTACAGTCTTCAAGGAACAACCTCTAATGATCAGCAAAGACTATCCTGATTGCAGCTGGGGGATGGCAGAAATGTATTTTGCTGTGATATAGCAGAATAAGGGACATTACACCTGAAATACAGCACGAACCAGAGCAGATTAAACTTCTTGGTCTATGGTAGCTGTCCATTTCAAGTGTAATAGATGACATAGCGTGGGGCTTTTACAGAGACACCCCCCACCACAGCTGCCTATTTTATTGTAACAGTGATTTTCTCTTCTGTTGTTTCTGTTACAAGAGGTGAACACAAGGTTAATAACCAAAAGCCACCATTAGCTTCTTATGCCCAGTCTGAATGTCACAGGTCATTAAAATATACCACATTACCCTTATGGAGAGCCCAGGAATGTCGGTGTCGTGTGAAGGATGCACTCTATTTTAGGCTCAGAAATGGAGGGCAGAGAACTCAGCATCTCCTGTGGGAGATGGTTGCGGTGTTTTGTCACCCACCACAGCAAATCCCTGGGTCTGCCCAGGCCTCCCAGCTCCCACTTTAGGAGCTCTGAGATGTTTCATAACGGTATGTCATGTTCCAAG
Source organism: Pterocles gutturalis (assembly GCF_000699245.1). Taxonomy (NCBI): domain Eukaryota; kingdom Metazoa; phylum Chordata; class Aves; order Pterocliformes; family Pteroclidae; genus Pterocles; species Pterocles gutturalis. The sequence goes on from NW_010109008.1 coordinate 16,918, forward strand.
GCATTCAACAATAGGAGCAGCCTCTTCCATACCAACACGGTTTCTAACAGCTTTGCATCCCTCTGTCAGCACTTGGCTAATGTGGCGACTTGGCACAGGCAGAAACAGGCTAGGGAAGGAGAAAGCTCAGAAACTGCTCACTCTGAAATAGGTATTGCTGTAAGAACACACTATTGAAAAAGCAGATCAGGGATTTCAGGAACTAGCCAAACCCATTCCCCAATCAGAAGGGCCGTGACCTGCTGAAGGCCTAAGGGACCTCAGGTAACTGGGGAGAAAGGAAACCCTGAGGTCTCTAAACAGAAATAAAGAAAAAAAGGAGCAAGCAAAGCTCTGGTTATGAACTCATCAGTGTTAGTTCAGTGCTAGAAAAGACTCCAGAGCAAATTAATTTAAAAGTCCTTTTACGGGCACTAGGGACATAGCAGCTGCCAAAAAACCAGCTGATAATATTATCGAGGACTAGCATCGGACTAATTCGATTCCTCTTCTGATGGAGTAATGGGCTCCGGAGACAGGGCAGCAGCCGGTGCAGCACTGCCCGGCAGAGACACAGAGAGGGGGGCCGGGGGGAACCGCCCCCTGGGGACACACCGGCCCTGACGCAGGCGGCCGGGAAGGGGCTCTCGGCCGCCCCCAGGGAAGCTCCAGCCTCCGGGAGCCCTGCAGCCCTCCCCGGCCCCGCTCTCCGGCACGGCCCCTGGGGGCAGCCCAGCTCTGCCCCAACGCG
>NW_010109009.1:0-3584 GCF_000699245.1 Pterocles gutturalis
AGAATTTTCTTGCAGATTCACAGGCAGGTTGCTCATATTTGTGTATGTACTCCTAGGGGGCTGAGTGTTTGTCAGGAAAGAGTTCTCACATTTCTGTTTACAAAGATGTCCCCGAGCCAAGAATCAGTCTGCTTGAATACTGGAAAATATTGTTGGTACCCCTCTCTGGTGGGACCAGACCTGTTCTGCACGCCTCTTGGTTTGTATTCTCTGTTACCACCTCTTTTACTGCAAGATGAGGCCTTCAGGTGTAACACAGCGGGTTGAATGCTGCTTTGCCCCTGATGCTAGTGACAAACAAGCCAAAGTATCCTTCTGTTGCCTGCTCATCTGTCAACTCTTTAATGCTCCTTCTGTGTGATTCACAGATTGCTGTGTAAATCTTTGTCTTTTTTTATGTTGCTCCATATATTCGGAACATCTTTCCTCTCGCGCATGCAGTGTTGTTGCTTAAGGAAGTGCAATGTTTTCGTTTCTCCATTCTTGATTGACAGCTTCAACCTCCAACCTGCATTGCACAGCTCTCCGTCTCGTGGTCTCGTGTCTGCGCTGTTTCTGAAGAGCACCCTGCAATGCAAAGCACGTGGTACCTGTAGGGTTCTTTGTAGGCTGGTGGAGGGGTGAAGCTGATGAGCGTTTTCTGTCTAGTCCATGCTGTGCTCTTCCCTTTTCATTATCATCATCTGTGGTGTAACCTACGTCTGAGTGTAAACCTTTCCTTTGATACCCAAGTAGGTTGTGTATCAGCTGAGACCATTTCTTTTTAAAATGGGATTGCTTGTATTCAGGTATTTCAAATGGTTTTGTGACTAATAATTGGCACTTTTATTAATCATAAATTTGTGTTTTCATGTTGGAAGTGGAGACATCAACCCAGGACCCCAATTCAGTATGGCTAAAGTGTTGTTCCACACACCCAATGTGCATAACTCTGTATTTTCATTTCTCTTCTTTAGATGATGAAAGTCACACAGAATCAAAACTTCAGCATGAACAAGATAAATCAAACTCCCTTCCCATTCCATCAGTTTCCAAGCGAATTGTGCTTGGTGATTCCGTCTCTAACATGGCCAGCACGGCTGACCATACAGGCGGCGTGGTAGACCTCAAAGGGGATAAGGACTTGTTCAGTAAAACTCCAGAGCTTGTCAGTGAGGGTCCAAGTGAGCTCCGTCACCGTAACAGAGGGGAACTGCCATCTGAAGCTGCACCACGGCCACCTAGACATGGATTAGACCAGTACTTATCCAGATTTGATGAAGCTTTGAAGCTGAGGAACCAGCTGATGAATGAGAAGCCGAGCCAAGAGAATGGAAATCCAGCGGAGGAGTTTGACTCTTTCCGCATTTTCAGATTAGTGGGATGTGCTCTGCTTGCCATCGCAGTCAGGGCTTTTGTGTGCAAGTACTTGGTGAGTTCTGTAAAATAAACAATCCTTTTCTGTTTTGCTAGTTTACTGTGAACTTACTGTGAAATACTCTCTATCTAGACCTGACTTCTATCAGCAGTGACTAAGTTTGGAACATCAGGCACTCTTTTCTTATTTCCAACGACTGTAAAACAGTGTTTGAGGAGCAGAAGCACTGGAATAGTTGGTGCAGTTTAAGTTCCCTGCAAGTTTATTCCCATCTTTGTGAGCGTGAGTCAACGGCTCTTCTAGTTTGGAGTCCACAAAGGACAAACAGAGTAAGAACAACAAGAGCTGTCCCAAGATAAGCAGATCCTACTTATTTATCAGTCTTGTGAGAAAAGTAGTTCCTCAATATTCCAGGTGTCTGCCAGTACATTGTCCAGAGGGGTGTAGCTGGCACAGCCTACTACTTCCCGGATCACGGGGCTCGTTTTCCCACCCTGCTGTGCACTTCTGTGATTTCAGGTTTTTAGGCTCTAAGAAAATAAGGCAGAACCTTATTTTTGACATGTTGACTTGTCTACTTAAGTTTGTATGTTCAAGAATACTGTTGCTATTGTCCACAAATTATTTTTTTACCTACTTAATTTTCTTTTATGACTTGGGAAACATTAAATTTCTGTGTTTTCTTAGCTGTTTCTTCTGACCAAGTTAATTTTCATATATTCTTTTATGTTCTTTCAGTCAATATTTGCACCATTTCTTACTCTACAACTTGCTTACATGGGACTGTCCAAGTACTTTCCAAAGGTAAATATTTTTTCAAAATCAGGTTAATTTGAAATGTTTTAATTTTAAACTTGTGCTTAGATTGTATTATTTTAGGACCAATGCATGTGAAGTATTCTTCCCATTATTTAACTGTGGAATTGAGAGTTACAAAGTGCTGATAGTTTATACTAGCTTTTAATCTTCCATGAATTTGGAACATTCCTGGCTGTGTGTGAAATTGGCACAACATTTGTGACATGTAAAGCAGAATTGGATTATAAAGGAAGAACTAACTTAATACTGTTTTTTTCTTTCAGTGTGAGAAGAAGGTGAAAACGACAGTATTAACTGCTGCTCTTCTACTGTCTGGAATCCCTGCAGAAGTGATTAGTCGCTCCATGGACACCTACAGCAAAATGGGAGATGTTTTCACAGACCTTTGTGTCTATTTTTTTACTTTTATCTTTTGCCATGAACTCACTCTAGTTTTTGGTTCTGAAGTACCCTGATGGCTGTAGAATTCAATGCAGTAGTTAACGCTAAAGCTTTCTGGACTGTATTCTGACTGTGCAGACAGGTTTAAACCTTCATTAAAATTCGCACCTGTTTGAATGCTTGAAAGGAGCCTTAAATCCAGTCATTTTGGGAAAGGAAGAGCAGGGTCCCAGGCTGCCAGGCATACTGGTTCCATTTATGTAAATACTGTGTCTGCCTATTACAAATGTGAAGAATAGGATGCAAGTGTCGGTGGTTTAGTTAGATGGTGCCCTTCTCAGCCTCCTTCATAAACATTTACAAAGCTGCCTTTGTTCTTTTCAGGGAGAACAAAGAGAAGACAATTTATTTCAGCAGAACCATATATATATATATCTCTATATATCTCCAGTATGAATATAGCTAACGAGAACTGCTCATTTTGTGGTGTTCCCATTTTTTTAAGAAAGCTATAAGTAAAAGAAATTTATTTCTTTATTTGTTGTTCAAATTCAGAATGTCAAACCAAGTAGCTGCTTCTGGAGAATGTTGGTGAAACATGCCACTTTTTTGTCCTAATCCTTGCTTTTCTATACATTATTTGTTGTGATTGTGGTTAATTTTATTTGATTACTATAGTACAAAACAGCTAAGCAGAAAAAGAAAAAACAACCCACCATCCTGCTGCTTACAAATGTCATTAATCAGAAAGTAGGAAGAAACAAAACTATTTATCTCTCCTGTTTGTGAGTTTCCAGCAGCTTAATCCTAGTCTAGCTCATACGTGTGCTTTCATTCTGATGCTTTTTTTTTTCCCCACAACAGTTCATATAAATGTGCTTTCATTCTGATGCTTTTTTTTTTTCCCCACAACAGTTCATATAATGAGGGGAAAGTTGTATGTATTGGCAACCAGCCCGCAGTATCAAATGTTTGCTCTAGTATATGTAAAATTTACAAGGGAACTATTTTTTTTTCTATGTCCTTG
>NW_010109009.1:3596-5263 GCF_000699245.1 Pterocles gutturalis
GACAACTTTTAATATGACAATAATTTCTGCAGATTGTCTCTGTTTATTACCAGATGTTTGCATGTAAAGAGGATCTTAATTGCAGAGGAGTTCTGCTCCTGCTGTGTAATACCCAACAGTGCACCCTCTTGGATTCCGCAGAGCTATTTCTGTTAACTTGTTCGGTGTGTTTTTGAAATTGCCCCAGTGCAATCACAGCAGCCATTCCTGTTTCAATCCTACCTACAGGTGACAGTGGAATAGAAACTAGTGTTTTGAGTTGATTCCTGCATGAAGATCTGTTCTCTAAGGGAGAATAGCATTTTGTGTTTTCTTCTGTGGATGTCCAGCCCCATAGGTGAAAAGAAAACAAACACGGATGACTCTGTCACTGATCCAGTAGCAAGCTAGCAAATGCTCCTGTTTTCAATCTCATTAATTTTGCACAGCGAGGTGAAGGAAGTGTCATTCCAAATAGCTTAAATGCTGATAATCCGTGAAAATTTCAATTGGAGATTAATTTGGTATTATTTTCAATTTGTAGTTTTGTGTCTAGAAGCTGGACTTTATGCCAATGCCTTTTTTAGCACCGAGAAATGCCCATTTATTTTGGTATTTGCAGAAATTTTTTTAGGGAGCAAAAGTGTTTGATGATGCCTCTTTAAAGTTAATGGCCCTGCTTTCTGGTTCATCTTTTCTGTTAAAGCTTCCTGCTGTGTTTTTAGCACTGCGTTTCTGACCCCCGAGTTAGATCTGTGTATGTTTGTGGCATGAAAACAAGAAGCTTATGTTTTGATTTGACAATTTCTGTGGTTTTACTGATTACTTTACAGCATCTGTTACAGGTGTCCAGGGCTGGGCTGCAAAAGATTCTGATTGAGGTCTCAGCACAAATATTTGTTCAGAAGCTTTAAATGTGTTTATATTGGGACAGGAATTTCAGCAAATTGAGACAGCTGTCACAAATTAAGGTTGAGATATGTAAATAATGAGTTTGCTCAAAAGTTACACTTGTTCTGACTCTATACGCCCAAACGTAATATGAATAAATTGCGAAAAATCTGTGTACAAACATCTGCGAAAGGCAATGAATTTTTTAATCCTCAGCACAAAGATTTTAATCAGCTAAATACTAAGAAAAGACCTGGCTCACCTGCTGTATGTTCACTCAACCCCTTGCACACTTCTTGTGTGCAAGGAAAGATGAAGCAGCAGGTTTTCTTCTCAAGCGGTGAAAGAAATCTCACTGCGAGACCTCACCTGGATCTTTTCAGCCGCAACCCTCGGATTTATCCCATGAATTCACGGGGGGCTGGAGGAAGCCTCCCTGCTCCGGGGTTAACGGGCACAACACCGGGAAGGGCTTGTGCTAAACGACCCTTCTTCCCCTTCGGTCAAGAGATTAATCCCTTCTAGTCCATTTTTAACTTATCTCTGTGGATGTACATAATTCTGTTTATTGCCAAACTGATGGTTTTCTATTAAAATATATTTGTTTCCCTCTCCCTTGGCGGTTTGTCCTGGCTCGGGAAGGGAGCTGCGGTGTGCGGCGGACACCGGGAATCCCGCCTGGGCTGGGTACCGGGGCACGGCTGAGGCCTTTTCGCGGGCGGTTGCGGGGGGCAGGACGGGGGCACCCGCCCGTTACTGCCCGGTTCGGGGCGCTGCCCGTTGCGCTGCCCCAGCGC
>NW_010109010.1:0-226 GCF_000699245.1 Pterocles gutturalis
GGATGGGGCAAAGGTGCGGAGATCGGGGTGTCATGCAGGGGACCCTGTGGGGACATGGGTGGGGGGGCAATCCCAGCACTGGGCAGCCCCCCAGCTCCTCCGAGGAAGCCGGGAAGGGAAGGAAAAGCCAAGGGAGCCGAAGCAAACCCAGCACCCAGGGCAGCCAGGGCCATGCAGAGGGACAAAGCAAGTGCCTCATCCTCCTCCTCCAGCAAGCACCCCGCCG
>NW_010109011.1:0-901 GCF_000699245.1 Pterocles gutturalis
ACTAGGTGCTGTACGAACCCCGGGGAAGAATTGCTCCCTGTTGTCAGCCCCGCTCATTTTGTGACACGGTGTAAATCAAAGCTGTTTGAACCCTGCAGTAGGTAGTACCTGAGGATTTTGAAGAGCTAAGACTTTCCCTGCAAGGAATTTAAGTATTACCAGCGCTTATGTTAAAGACTGTGAAGCGGAGACATGGGGTAAGTGATGCCCAGAGACGTGGCAGTGAGTCGGGGATAGCTATGGGTTGCCCTTTCCAAATGACCATGCACCTTCATTGTTAGGGTTTGGTTTTGTTTTTCAAACGGAAGCCTTACTCTGGTCTGGGAGTTTTTGTTCAGGCTCAAAATCTCATGCTTCTTACAAAGCAGAGAAACTCTGCACCCACTTCCTTGGGTTTATGAGGCTCGCTGCAGCAGATAAGAGAAACTCCTTATCCCTATGGAGCACTGCCTGCTTCAAAATTATCCTTCTGCTTGGAAATATTTAACCCCACGCCACTGTCACTATCAACCCCACAAGCAGAGAGAATAGAGGTAAACACGATTCTGATCAGTGTGCTCCCCCTGTGCATGGGGCAGCACACTGTCATTTTTGTTCCTCTCATGCTTTTTTTCCCATCCCAGGGTGTGTGGCTCCTGTGATGCCGTAAGGAGCACCAGGCATTTTACAGTGACACCGCGAGCCTGGAAAGCCACTGCTGCTGGCGGAGGGTTGCTCCCAGGTGGCCAGCGAGTCCGCTCCTCTGCGGGGTTCGGTGGGGCTCATCCTGTGCTGTCAAAGGCAGCCCCAAGGCCAGCCTCAAGCTCAGCCTGGCAAGGACACCCTCTGGAAGCCGCGATGAGGACAGGAGACCTCGCACACCTCCTTATCACAGCCACAGCACCTGAACGCTGTGGCCCTG
>NW_010109011.1:932-1138 GCF_000699245.1 Pterocles gutturalis
CTGCCAAAACTATTCCTCCTGAACTGAAAACCTGGATCCAAACGGATGCCAGCGGCGACCGTTACTGCAGCTACCTGCTAGGACTCGACTCTTTTTCCTGAAATGTTGGAGAAATCTGGATTTTTTCCAGTGTAAACGAACAGAGAGAGAGGAAACCACGGCAAACCGCGGCAGGGTCCGAGGCATCTCCCCAGGAACCAGCTCCC
>NW_010109012.1:0-531 GCF_000699245.1 Pterocles gutturalis
AGTTACAAACTTTTTGATTATTTCAGTTATGGCTAACCTGTTTAATCATTATATTTTTGCAGCACGAAAAATCACTTAAATAAGACTTTTAAAGAACAGAATGCAATAAAATGAAAATTAACCAGAAGATGTGATTAAGCATGTATTTTGTTGCAATCTGTGTGATTTTCACTCCTCTAGATTCAAGGTGACCTAAACAACATGGAAAGAATAAAAATTGCTGACTAGATTTCAAGTAGTTTCATTAATAATTCATAAATTACTTTCACTTTGAAATGGAAGTTATTTCCAATTCTTGGTTTCACCTCTTCCTTCTCTTTTTTTCCCCCTGATCATGGCAAGATAGGGAGAGTGAATAGAGAAGCTTTTCTAAGTATTTTTTACTTCATTTCTCTTTTTCCTGTCTGAAACTTTTTAGAACATAAGAAGCCCTCAAAAGTTACAGGACACTAATGAAGTGAAGAAAAGGAGGAAGGAAATATAATTGTGCTGAAATACAAGGAGGAAGGAAATATAATTGTGCTGAAATAC
>NW_010109013.1:0-35581 GCF_000699245.1 Pterocles gutturalis
AAGGAGCCAAAGCTTTATTGGTGTCATCGCAAGCGAGAATACATTGCCCTGGAAGGACCAGATCCATCATTGCTAGAAGGCAGGAGTACCCGGATGTTGTCCCGCTGACGGGTGCACTGGCAGCCCTTCTCCATAGTTAGAGCAGGCTGAAGGGTTGCTAAAAGGCTGCACCTCCATCTTGATCTCATTACAGGCTGCATCTCCAGGGGGAAACACAGGCCACTGCAGGGAATGCCACAAGAGGGGGCAACCCTTGCTGTGGGCAAGGAAAGCAAGCTGTGAGGAGGAGAAGTCCTGCCTCACCTCAGAGTCCTCAGGAGGCTTCTGCGGGGCAGCAAAACAGGCTGGCTTTATTTCTGAACGTGCTGAGGAAGGCTTGTGCCCACCTCTGTGTTCAGAGCTTGTCTGCACCAGAAAAGAGAGACTGGGGCAAAAATCCAAGTGAAGACCCCTGGCTCACCGGAGCTACTTGCACAGCTCCTGGTTCCAGGCAGGACCCACACTGCCAGGCAGGAGAAGAAGCGTAAAAGACTATAGACTCTAAGGCTGGCCTGGCAAAAGTGGCTGAGTGCCTGTTTCCACAGCTAGACACCAAGAAGCATGGTGTAATCGGTTCCCTCAGGTTATCTTATTTATCTGAGGAAAGACAATATTAAAACATTTCAAGGAATCTGAAAGCATTTCTCCCTTATCTATAGGAGAGGAAGGCACCTATGTAACAAGCAGTGTAGCAGCTCTGGAAAACCGCCAGAAATAATCTGTCTCCCATCTCAGGATCTCCCATCTTCAAACACCCAGAGGACACCAGGTGGATTGATTGTATGGACACACCTCACAGAAGAGGGACAACCTAAAAGAACCAAGTGCTGCTCCCTGGGGTGTGCTGTTGAGTACCACCAGCTGCCGTGGAGGCCGTGAGATGTGAGGGTGCTTCACGGGGCTGAGGTCCCAGCACTGTGTTGTGATGAAGATCGTATGTTACACATTAGAAAACAATCTTAACAGTGAGGCACCCAAATAACGAAACTGCTGTCCAAGGAAGGTCTCTGAGGGACAGGAACCAAAAGCGCTCATGGAGAAGGATTTTGAACATGAAAGAGCACGAAGAAAATGTCTGTTCTGTGCTGTGGGCTACAAGAGAAGACCCAGGGTATTGTTTTCCAGTTTCTTGCTCTCTTTTTGACTGCCCTTCTTGACTATGCCAGTAAAAAAACACCACTCCCTCCTCTTATTCTTTTTCTTTGTTTACTTAACTTTTTTTTCCTCATAGCAACTGCATAAAGCTGAAGCCATCTGATATTTCCAAGTAACCAAGACCATTATTCACTGAAGGCACTGGCCTGGATCCTAATTGCTGCTGGTCTCCTACTCAAGAAAAATGTTTCAAACAGCTGTAAATATCTCTGTACAGTATTCCACTCGAGTCAAGCCGACCCTAATTCTTACAAGTCCCCTGGGATACAAATAAAGCTTCATCAACATACTGCCAGAGAAAATAGGTGTGCTAGGTACGCTTTGGAAGGAGAGACAGCAGCAAGAGAGGAGGTAGGGTAGAAATATAGTTTTATAACCTTTTCCAAGGTGTGCAAAGGGGAAGCAGGTGAAAGGAGTCAGTGGTTACAGGTATCTGCAGGACACATGACAGGATGAGGACATTCCAGAGCATGTCCCAGTACCCTGAGAATGTTTGTGGAGGAGGCTGGAGCATCCCTGTTCCCACACCACCCTTCCAAGCCTTTGTTCTAGGCATGCTGCTATTCTGGCATTACCCAATTTCTTCACTCTATTTCCCTCTATTCACACAAAGGGCCTGTGTTTCGTACAAACCTTTGTTTAAGGCTAAAGAGCATCATAACATAACTGCCAGGTGACAACATTGCATTACGCTGGTGACGAGGTCAGCGTAAAACCCCCTGCTAAGGAGGAGGGAAGTCTGTGCTTTGTGCATCTGCTTGCCAGAGTCACAGAAAGGAGAAAAGGACAGGGCAGCAAAGCGTGTGAAAAAGTGTAAAATATGGTGCTTTTGTTTTTAATCAACTTCACTGCTATAACCAGAGGAATGCAAAGAAAAAAAATCACAGTGCAAGAACCTGACTATTTCACAATGAAAAAAGATAGTCACTAAAATATCTTTGGTTTGTTTTTTTTTTTTTAATTTTTTTTTTCTTTTCAAAATACAGTCCCCATCAGAGAAGGAAGAGAGGGAAGTCCAGTTTCTTACCAGCTCTCCAGAGAGTTAAGCACTTAGAACACTCCTTCATCTTTTATTGCCCTTATTCTTCAAATCCTGTCCATCCTCTGGGTAATTTTACTCTGCCCTTCTGCTCCCCTTCCCATCTATCACACAGTATCTCCCTTTCCCACTTGCTTCCTCCTCTTCTCTGATCCGCTTGTGCATTCCAGCTTCCCTTGCTCATCCCAAAGTTTGTTGGAACATCAACATTCCTCTGATGCCTTCAACCCCTCATCCCACGTGGCTGCCTGTGCCCTGCCAAGGGGCTCCCATCCTGACAGCGGGGCTGCAGGAGCCTAAACCCGCTGCTTCTTGTGGCTGAGTTCAGCTGGGCGGAAAAGCAGAAACTTCAGCGAGAGATTTCAGCCTAGCTGGGGGAGGCGAAGAAAGCACAGTGCGAAAGTCCACTGCTACATACCAAGAAATGGAAATCAGTACAGCTGGTACTGTGTATTCAGCTCTCAGCCAAAGCCCTTTCTCTCAAGGTTGTGCTGACAGACTATGAAAACAGCGGCTGGAAGCACAGCATGAAAGCGAGCGATGAGGAACTTGCCCCAGAAGAAAGAATTCATGAACAGGAAGGTTTAACTTGTTTTGTTTAGATGTCAAGCCTTTGGCAGGGACCTGTCAGGAGGAAGGATGAAAGGTGTTAATCCAACACACACCTAATGCTTGATGCACATGTGTATTTCTCCCAGCCTTTCCACAAAAGCGCTCTCTTTAAGACCCAGTCCTTAATGAGTGACATTACAAAAGGACACCCCAGACCTCCCCATCTGCTCCAAGACGGGAGATACGCTGCAAATTAAGACATGTGGAAAGAAGATTTTTACCAGGAACAAATATTTACTATCACTCTCAATGGCTGCTATGCCACACGACGTTATTCCTGGCACACTAGAGTGGATAAGTATTCTAAAATAAGTAAGTAGATTTCTGCCATCATTGCAAAAGGCTGACAAACACTTCAGGCCACTGAACCCCGAGTCTTCCTTCTTGTCAAGTCGGAGGGCCTACCCTGGGTAGGACTATGCACACAGCTGGCTTCTCATGCGTGCTGGCGGGACAAAAGAGTTAGATAAGTAATCGTTGTTAGAAAGCTACAGGCACCCAGCACGGTGAAACCTGTGTTAAGGGCTGCAGACACATCCCCCATGCTAACTAGCTGCCTCTTAAGATCTCTCAAGATTTCCACTACCGTTTCACTTAATCTCTTGTTCGAGTGCCACGTCTACCGGGCAAACGAATTCCATCTGTTCCCCTATGCCAAGTTTCAGTCTAGCATGTCAAAACCACTGCCCTACGCTGCAGCATTCCTTTCCAAGTGAACTATTCCCCCGCTCCCTCCTGCGGGTCCTGCTGATGGCAGCTTGAGGTTGTATAACTGCACTCTCCCTCCTTGATAACAGCGAGAACCAGGATTTCCTGGTATGTCAGAAATGGGTTTGCCACTCCTGCCTGTGTGAAAGGGGTGGGACAGAAGGTGAAGCAGCCATCGGGTATTATGGCTCTGAGTCGTGTCTGTGCACCTTGACATCCCGCCAGGCTATAATAAGAGAGACCTGCAGGGAGCAACATATGTCAAAGTTGGTAATTTTCCTTCCTGCCTTCGCTCCTCAAAACCGCCTCAACTGGATCAACGCCCACACAGTTCCTTCTTTGGATAGCCAACGAAGCATGCACACCACAGGAGCAGCTGCCAGCTCTGCTGGAAAATGTACAGACCGAGAGATCACCTGTGAGCGCACAGCCTTGGCGTGAGCTGTTCTGCACGTCTGCAGCTCGACAATGCTGCTGTGGCTTCGGGAGGTAGCAGCAGCCGACCACAGCGCAGCCCAGCCACTCACAATCCACACCCGGAGGCGCCTCTAAAACTGTGCTCTCTGCAGCAGAGGGACCTTGCAGAAGCCTCCCGAACCTCTCCTCATTTTTAAGCCAAACCATCCTAATAACAACTCCTCTCCCCTTCCCTCCCCCAGCGATTTCCAGCTTCCCTGGACAGCCACAATATCAGTCCACATCTGGAAAGGGCATCCCTGGACTATTTGCAGCTGGATCTGAGCCAAACGCAGGAAAGGCTTGAAAGCTCCCTTGCCTTGTCTTCCTTCAGGCTTCCTTAATGCGTGCTGTGCTCACACCGAGACAGCAGGTGACTTTGTGCCCCCCTGCCATGCCAGGCAGTTGGCTGAGGTGCAGCCCTGGTGCTGGGGAGCTAGGCTTTGAGAACTAACTGGTGTTGTTTTTTGTGGGGCCTCCAAATTTGGCCTCCCAAGCAGAATTACCAAAAATTAAATGAAAGAGGCCCAGTTTCTTGAGGTTTGCAGAGGTTTCGATACCTTGTTCATCCAGGTTGTTAACTGCATGGACACAATTCAGATGCTACATCATTTAAGGCTGTCCCATCCCTGTCAAGGCCAAGCTGGCTTAAGATTCATGTGAAGAAAACAGATAAATTTGCCCGGCTAGCGATCTTTCAGCTCCCTGAGTTGCCAAAGCAGATCTGCTTTGCCTGTCCTCCTGCCTCCCTTCCCCCAGCCCTCCATGCTGCCGTCTCCTCTCCAGCTACTGACAAATGCACGTGGCCCACTTCACACTTTCTAAGCCCCTATGTGAATATGGGATTTGCAGGCCATTTATTCCTGTGACATTAATTCCAGGGAAAATGGGAACATCGGTGTCGTTACCACATTACTGGTTTCACCACGTTGTCCACATTGAGCACAGGCAGGCTCACAGCGCTGCTCGATGCAGGGATGTTCCCAGAGCCAGCAGTGGAGAGTCCAGCAGCTCCTTTGATGGGAGCAGGAAAGACCATGCACTCATGATGACTAATTCAGCTAATTTATTTTTAAATGTCATATCAAGGCAGGCACGGTGTGAACAGAGAAGCGCAAACCCACTGAGATCTAGAAGGTGCTTGGAGTTGAGTGTCACTTTATGCCTCTGCCTGCCTCTCAGTTGTCTCTACAAATGATTCAGAAAATGCTGTTTGATCAGACTCAGCTCCTGCCATCTGTTAAGTGAGACACTATAGGGACCGAGTATTACAATGTATTGCATAACAGAATTGCCTTTGATTTAGTGTACTTCGAGCAACATGTCCCATTGCCATCATTCATGGTGATAAGACTGAGGCTTTAAGGCTCCTTTTCTCTTTGGGGAGTAATGACTCACTGCAGTGGATGAGGGGGCCACACCGACCCTCTGCAGCCCCCCAGCTCTGAGTCACAGGCTGGGATTACAGGGATGTGTTTAGGATTACAGACAAGCACTCTTCCAGAAACCTCATCTCCTGCTTCTGCCAGTATCTTTGCTAACAGAGGTTGTGTATGCTCTTGGATACGGCAGAAAGGACGGAAATTCAGGGAACCCCCAGACAGCCTGCGACTGTACAGCCAATGTCTGATCAAAGGTACCTATCAATCAACTTGGTCAGTGACACCCAGGCACATAAAGATAGGATGACATAAATCCATCCATCCTTGTGCCAGGAAGTTTCTTAACAGTAAAACAAAAATGTGTATGGGCAGCTGGCCAGGTGAGTGTTTTGCAGGATGCCTTACACTTCTGAACGGGCCCTCCTGATGGCACAGCGCAGGGGCGTCCTTTTACAAACTTTGGAGATGATGTGCTTTACACCTTTTGAAGCAGTCACACGTCTGTTGTGGTGGGACAACAACCTTATTTCTTATTTCCCCAGACCTGGCTGCAGTTGTGGGGAGAGTTGTGAAGGGCAGGGCAGTATGTACCGCAGGGTGCTGGGTTGCGGACAGCACTCAGAATCCCTGTCAAAGCAGTACCTGCCATTTTGGAAGAATATCTGCAGTGGCCCTAGGGGATGAATACCCTGCTCTGCCTGAGAAACACCTCCCTGGGTGCTTCAGTGTGCCGCCCAGGCTACCTGACCTGGTTTTACGGTGATGGATGACGTCACACACAAGCATCAGCACTTGGGAAGTGACTCAGAGAGTCAGCTACAGACTTTAATGAAATGCATTTAAAAAAAAAAAAGAAAAGGAAGAAGAAAATGAAAGAGGAAGAGCTGACATCAAAGTGAACAACAGAGGACCCAGAAACTGATGGATTTCACACTCGATTGATTGTTTGAATTAATTACACAGAAGGAACTGTGAGAGTGTGTGTACCAAACTGCTCCCCCCGCACAGTTGGAAGCTCAACAGTTAACAAGGCCACGGGAACCAGATGTTGCAGATGATCCAGTTGCACCATACCTTTCCACATCTTGCTCAAGCTCCCTAGGTGAGTGTCTGGGTTTGGTTTCTGCGGTACTGCGCTGTGTGCCCGAATTCATCAGGAACGGGCGTGTTCGTGCCTGCTACCAGCCTGCTGCGTTTGCGTCCCCACGGGGGAAGTGGGGAGGAAGCAGAGAAATTGTTGGGTTTGCATTTCACAACTGCCTGCATACTCCAGGTTGCTGTGCGCATCCCGTAGCTCGGCCTCTCGGGCACAGTGTGATGGGAAGCGGGAGGAAGTGTTTACACAGCTCGCTGGCCGCACTGCAGTCACTATAGCAACTCCCAAGGGCCAGTTTATAGTAGGAGAGGAAGTTCAGTTTTGAGGAGTTCAGCTTTCCAACGGCAGCATCAAGCATGGCTGAAAAACAAAAGCCCAGGCAATGGGAGGAAACACATTTAAAGGTGCTTCCTATGTGCAAAACCACCCGAGCTGTCTCAATCACCAAGAGATGCTGCATTCCTTTCCCCTCCATCAAAGGCACACTTCCATCTGGCTGATGCCTGCGCCGGAGGGGTATCTCCCCTGTCTCACAAATGCTTGTGTTTGTTTGAGAGCAGGGTAGCTGTAGATCAGTGCAACATGGGGCCACACTTTCAGGAACATCACTGTGCTGGCACCCCCAGGCTGAGAGCACAGGACCGATGTCCAGAGCATCCTTGCTGCACCCTGTGGCTATGCAAAGGCTGTTTGCAGACCTTCTCAGTGTCTCCCATGGCAGGAAGAAATAACAGACACTGCTCTTTCTGGTCTAGAGGTAAACCAGCAGACATCCATGCATTCAAATTTTGGTGCCCTATGTGGAGACACATGTTTTTTTGAACTTACCATGCTGAGACTTAGTCTGCATCAGTGCTGCCAGTGGTACCCTGATTAAATCTGAAATAAATGACAGATGTCTCTGAGGTGGTGCCTAGGGAAACACCCTCCTTCCAAACACGGCCATCTTCCTCAGACAGCTCTCCTTGGCCTGTATGGCTCCTTGCTCTGTTGTATTTCACTACCAAAATGGCCTGAATACTGCCCCAGAGCTGAAATAGCTTCTATCAGCCATTGTTATAAGTGGGACAGAGTCAGTGTGGTCTCTCTGGGGGATTGTGTTTTCTCAGGGAAAGAGGTAAAAAACACAGCATCTCCTCAGCCACATGGCAAAACAGCCTACATTCTGAAGTTGTTCTCTCTCCCGTCCCTGGGTGTGAGGCAGCAGAAGAAAAAGGGCTCACTGTGGCACTGGGGGCCAGGGGCTACTTTAAAAGAAGGTCCAACCCCAGCTGAGCCAGTCCAACACTAGATGGGAGAACAGACCCCAAACTTTCTGAGCTTCCCAGCTGAGCTCACAACTGTGCATCACATTCCAGGGTTTCAGAGGAGGGTTCCAGAGCAGGGTTTCAGTTTATCTAGGCTGCGTGCCACCCCTATGTGATGGATATAAGGTTGTAAAGGATCCCTGAATTCAGCATCTGCTGGAGAAGGGGCCCTGAGGAGGCCTGTGCTTGCTTGATGACACAGGGGACGTGCAATGGGTACTCCTGTGCCTGGCTTTGGCCACGGTGGGGAACACAGAGAGAAGGAAGCCCAGTGAATCCCAGGGAGGTGTGTTGACAGCAGGGTGTCAGGACTGCACATCCCAAGGCTCGTTTTCTCCTCCAAAATGACAAGTTACATCAGCTAAGGATCTTTCTGTAAAGCTGCTTCTGCCCATGAAGCGCTTGGCTGCTGGCTGGCTGGGAACTAAACTGGGTAGCAGCATGCTGTGCTGGAGCCTGCTGTGCACGCAGAGCTGTGCTGGAGCCTGCTGTGCACGCAGAGCTGGGCTGTTCCCCAAAGGACCAAGTTCAGCAAAGAGGCAGCAAGCCATTGCCCAGGGGAAGAGAGAGGGATAAAGGGAGGACGTGGGGAGGAGAGGCTGTGAGGATCTGTGCATAGAAAGATGGGGAATTCTGATACATTGTGCCAGAGAAAAACAGGCAGAGAGACAGGGCATCGTGGAGAAGCACAGGTTCCAAGGAGGGGAGAGGGGAGGGTGACACCATTAGGCGCTGTGGAGGAGAAAGGAGGACCTCGCTGTTGGGAAGAGTGAGCCATAGCTGAGGCCTCCAAAAACAAAGTGGTAAAAAGAGAGGAAAGATGATGAAAATGAGTGTGGGTGCTGCAGGGGAGGAATGGCAATGAAGGCTGTGGAGATGAGAAAGGTGGCTTTGTGGGGTGAAGAAATTCATCTGGACATACAAAGATATTGGATCCACTCGAGAAACAGATGTATTGAAGGTGCAATTCATCTTATCCCAACGCAGATGTCAGATACATCATACATCTACTTCTCTCTGAAAAGGGGACCTACGGTAATGATGCCAAAAGAAGACATCCACATTGTGCAAGTAAAATTTCAGTGAATGAATCCTCTGTGCCTAATAATTCTCAGCTCTCGGGTGGCAAGTGGAAGGGCAGAGCTTTGGGCTGAGGAGTGTGTGTGTGTGTTTGAGGGCGATCTCCTGGGAGATTTTCCCCAGGCCTGGGTGTGGCCGAAAGAAACATGAATAGGTTTCAGTACTGCTTCACTCCTGAACTCATCAGCAGGGAGGACTCTCCCAAGGGAGCTCCACAGGTGGGTTTCACTTTTGCTGGCAACACCCATCCTGCACGTTCAACCCCGCAGGCTTTAAGCAGGGGATGGATATAGGGCTGATAAGCAAACCTTATGTCCAGGAGCAGCGGGTAAGCCATGAAGGGCTAGCAGCACAGCTTGCTGTCTGGCATGGACCCTCCCCCTGCCAGGGGCTAGGGCAGAGCAGGCATGCCCACAGGATGAGGCACTGCTCCTGTGTACCCATGTAGCATCCATCAAACAGGCTGAGGTTCAGGACCTGGCTTGGGAAGCCCTTCTGCCACTGCCCTCTCCTTCCTGCTCTGCATGTGGTGAGTCAAAGCAGCTCCTGGTGTCCTCAGTGTCACCTGAGTCCCACACAGCCTGCTGCTAGCCCCAGTTACAGGACAGACTTGCCTGATCTCCTTACAGTGATTAGCAACCGCCCTTCAGATGCTTTAAGGTCATGAGGAGTCTTTCTATGGGCTCAGCCTACGTCCTAGAGCAGTGGGATGTGCTTCCCACTCCTTTTCCCATGTCAGTGAGCAAAGAGGGCTCTGCCTACTGCCCTGGGGTTGGTCCAGCAGCACCCCCAGCTCCCTGCATCTGCCTTGCTGTACAACCTACGCGCAGTGTATGGGGATGCTGCAATATCATCCGAACCTGGCCACCTAGTATGGAAAAAGCAGGAGGACACCCAGGTGAATGAGACACCAGCAATGCACATGGTGATGGGTCAAAACCTTGGCATGGATCTTTGGAAATAGTACTTGGGGCCAGGAGGGGACAGGGAGGTGGGACGTGGAGGAAGTGTTTTTGACATTCCTTTATTAATACTGTAAGAAGAAAAATACCCTGAAATAATGCGGTCAGGATTGGCAGCAGTCGTGAGGTGCTTGCCAACTCCTCCCCCTGGTCCTCCACACCCACGGCAGCTGGAGGCAAGGGGCGACAACATCTCGGCAGCAGCTGCGTCTGACATGTGCTTGGTCCTGTCTACAGGGCAGAGGTCCGTGTGAAGCCCCAGCCTGGGCAGAAATTTAGTCCAGCTCCCAAGATGCTGTATAAAGGTGTAAAAATGTGAGCATTGGTACTGGCTCACCATCTGCTTCTAGGTACATGTAACAACACAGTAAATACCATTTGCATGTATTTGCAGATTTAATGGTCAGATAAGTGGTAAGGATGGTATGAAAAAGGTCTGCTTAGAACAAGTAACATTAAAAACAAGTATCTTCATCTTTGTTGCTACCATTACTTTGTATGGAAATGAGGCTTACATTAGTTAGATTATAAGTGGTCGTCAGAGAGGGTAAAAATAATTAGGGAGGAAATAATAGGAAGGATGTTATTTAACATTATAAATGTTTCTATATCCTTACCTGTGCTTGGGTGTTGCCACTGCACCCACCTCAAAGGATGTTATTGAAAGAGAAATAAGAGATTATAGGGAGACATGACAAAAATGGTACTGAAAGAGAGGGAAAAACTTGTGGAAAAATCTTTTACTCCATAGGTTCCCCTGGCTCATTAGAGAAGGCTTAACAGCCTCCAGCCTAGAGGAGGCCTAAACATAACAGAAAACGCTAGAGAAATATTTCTGTTTGCCCACTCTCATCATGTCTGCCCCAGAGACAACCTCACCATCTTAAACTGATTTTCTCACAGGGCACGGGGCAGGGTTAACCTGCCCCAAGGTACACATTGTCTGCCTCTGCAGCCAAAGGATGGCTTTGCCAGCTAGCTTTGGGAAGGATATGAGCCCTCAGGTGTCGAAATAGGACACTAGTCACTGAAGGATGGTTAGGAAGAAGGTCCCCCTCCAGGCAACTTAACCCTTAGTTGTCTAACATGATGAGTTTTGCCTTGGCCCAAATGCCGTGGGCACTCAATGCTGCCCAAAACAGGCTCTTGCTACTGCCTCGACCCTGCATGGCACTGCTGTCCTCCCAAAAGCATCACACAGGAATGAAAAAGCCAGTTCACTTTGCCCACATTGCTGTGCCCCTTCACTCTCCGCTAAGACAAAAGCCTGGGGGGCTTATTTCTGTTTTCTGTGAGACCCTGCTGTCTGGGGGAAGTGGAAGCCAACTTTCCACAAACATTCAGGGCACCCAGTCTGAGACAGCTTTCAGAAAGAGGGTCGAGCACCAGCAACACATCTGAAGGAGCGGTCAGTTCTGCTGGGAGGCCAGCCATCAGCACCCCGGTGGGAGCAGGCGTAAAGTGGAAGTGCAGCATCCTCAGCTTGTTCAGATTGGTGGAGAAGGCAGAGCCCCAAAATGTTAATGTTTGAGACTCCAAGTGGGAGACGGGGAGGGTTGTGTTTTAACGTCTTTGATGCAGGAGTCCAGGCAACGCTTCCTTGTGATGGTGAGGACCAGTATTTTGTCTTCTGCTTAACACACTGTCAAGAGAAACAGAGTCATGGGCCATGACAGAGATTTGTCTGTATTGCAGCATCACCAGCCCTAATAACTGTAATAATTACTGCTCACTTGAGTCTTCTTTTGAAAAAATGCCCTGCATACAAAAGGTTTTCTTATGCAATAGCATATGATAGATAGCATACTTTCAAAATATACTTCTCTGCATCTAGCCAGATCTTCAAGGAGAGGATTTTCTTCATCCTTTATATTGCTCTAGGGGCTCTAACTGGTGCCTGGCTCATCCTGCCCCTTGAAGCAGCCATGTTTCCACTGGGGCAGATGGCAGTCAGGCCCATCCCACATGCATCCCTTATGGCCAAAGCACTCCAGAGCAGAGGAAATGCTTTAACTTTTTTGCTTCTTTTTGCAGCTTTCTTATGACTGCTTCCCTTCACACCTGGCTTAGTCTGGCTCCCAAATACCCGGGACCACTTCCCTTTCTGTTTGGTGACAGTTCCACGTTCTCACTGTCCTGTGCTGGCACGCTGCATGTGTATTTAGGTTTCCAACTCTCTACAGGGAAGAAGTTTAATTATTATAAGATGTCCCTGTGGAAACTGCACCACTTTTCAAACATGAGAGGACATCAGTATTCATACGAGGTAGGGAAGCCCTTACTAAAATAGAAAAATCCACTGCATTTTTGTTCCTTCTTCTTGACAGTGTCCCTTTAACAGCACTTAACAGCTGTTAAATGGGATAATCGCCTGTTATCCTCATGTCACTAATTCAAATGCTAATGGCTGTCAGTGCATGAGAGGTTATTCAGCCATCCGGCACCCCAGGTACGCTCTGCAGGAGGAAGATGCTGAAGTGATTAAGCTCCCTTCTGGGATTCTAGAAACATTGGAAAGAAATGCTTCCAGAGGAATTCGGAGAAGAGATGATATCCAAGACAGAAAGGACAACCGCGCAAGGCAGAGGCTGGCAGGAAGGATTTATATGTTTTGATGCCTCGGAGGGGCTCCATCCCCACGCTGAGAGACCCCGAGCCCAGCCCAGCCTCTGCCACTGATTCAGCCAGAGCTCGGTTTGATCCCAAATAACTACTACTTGTGTGGTGGTAGTGCTCAGCGAGCCCAAACAGGGTCATCATTCCCCTGTCCTAGCTAAACCACTATCCCAGCTGTGCAATATTTGCTCTCTACACAGAAACAGAGGCACCTCTCTTCCTAAGGGCTGGGTCATTACCACAAGGTTGCTGGCAGCAGAGGAGCAACTCTGCTCCTGGCCAGGTGACACCAGGCTCAGTGACCCTCCGCCAGGCAACACAAAGTGCCAAGCTGTTGGTACCCTGTGAGGCAAACCCTCTGGTGCTCTTTGCCTCTGTGACAGGAAAGAGGCTGCTGAAGGCAGCAGCAAAATCTTTAAAATCAACACCACTTTTATGGAGCAGAGCTTGCAACTAGGTCCATGCTCATATGTGTGTGTGTACGCGTGCTCACGTGCATGTGTAAAAGATGCAGTTCAATGCATTCATTTATATTTCACACATGCGATTTTCCAAAACTTCTTCCAGCCTCTACAAAAGCATGTAGTGTCTTTTACATGGTAATAACCACAGGTCGTATAGTCACACTGTTAAACAGGTCACACTGTTACCCGTCAGTGATATAAACACAAAAGTAGAGCCAGAGTTAAGCCTAAAACTCTTTTGTAATGAAGCTGCTGATAATACACAACCCACAAGGAAGCAGGCTATTGGTGTCTATCCTTCCGTTGCACAGAGACCAGATGACAGTGCTATGGGTGATGCTGAAGGAAAGGAGCAGCAGTGACTTTGGTTCCACTGTAGGCACTGGTGGATGTGCCTCACCTGTCCCTTATGTTCTTCAAGGAGTGTACACAGATCCTAGACACTGGTGTCACCTGTCTAGAAAGTGGCAAGTTGGAAGAGAGAAGGGGAATTAACAGATCAGCAGAATACCCTGGAGAGGAAGATATAGAAGGTGAGGAGGGTAGGTAAATGGCTGGAAAAAAGGACAGCTCTTCTACAGCTCTCAGCCATGATCACCTGAAATGCTTGTGACCACGTTCTCCAAAGGGGTCAATAATCAATAAACACTCAGTTTTCTTTTTTGAAAAACCTATTTTGATGTCAAAACAATGGTACGTTTCTAAACCTGGTCTTAAGCCCATGGAGGCCACTATTATTTAAGGAAATTCACTGGCCAAAGCACCTTCTCAGCCTCAGCATCCATCCTTGGCTTTCTTGTTAACTGTATTCAACTGTATCAAATCTGCTGTCCTGTTATCTTGAGTCCCCTCAGAATTTCATTCCTAATTCTACTTTCTTGATGTCTTCTCAGAAGAGTTACTTTTGGGCAAGAAAAGTTGTTCTCATTCCACATTCAAAAAAAAAAAAAAATCTCTGTTGCCATGGCAGTGGTGTTGGTTACAACCAACCATTTCAGCCACACTAAGTTTAAAATGGTAACCAAGTTTAACAACTCTTTTGTTTCCTCCTGTCAGGTAAAGAACCAATGCGTTCAGCTCAGTAAGAAGTGCTGGGACATGTTAGCTCCGATGGGCTTGTGGGTGACCACCAGACAGTCGTGGCTGGTCCCCTCCAGGGACTGCAGGGCTCACCCTGTTTTTTGCCTTGGAGATGTCACGGCAACCTCCATGGTCACGTTTGCCGCTTTGCATGGCGAAATCTTCTATTTCTGGCAAAGCAAGAACACAAAACTGGTGGTGGTACGAGCGGCAGGGCAGCTCAGCTTTTCATCCCAGGTCCTGCTCTCAAACAAAACCTGCATCCACGCAGTAGCAAGGGTTGGACATGGAAGGGAAAGCAAACTGTCACTTATTTTTTTCCATTCTGGTGCTGCTTTATTCCTCTTCAGGAAGCACATTCAGCCTGGCTTGATAAAGAAATGAGGCACACACTGTCATTCCATGTGTGCCCAGCACAGGACAGAGCCTGCCCCTCTTCCCTCCCAGTCCCCCCCCTGAACCTGAGGCCATTGCCCATGCAGACTGAACTCAGTGGGGAGATAGCAGCCTCCAATCCGTGAAATCCACAGGAAGAAGGACAAACAGAGGAGAGCGACTGTGCCTCTGCAAGGGGGAAGGCGACAGCAGGAGCTCAGCCTGTATTTGATGTCAGAGAATCTGCACACGAGAGCAGTGCCGGCAGAGGGGCGCCTGCCTGGGCTGCTCCCAGGACCTCCATCTCGAAGGTGGTTGTGCATTTACCCATCCTGTTCATTAACCAGAGAGCTAGCTGCCTGCAGCAACAAAGAAATGTCAGCACTTTACACTAAAAACCTTGTCAGCCCAAACGGGAGAGGAAAATGTTCCGCACTGTGGGGCAGACACCCAACAATCACTCCTGTGTTGTAGGGAGGAGGGAAAAGGAGAGGAACAAAAAAAAAAAACACAAAAAAAAAAAAAGAAAAAAAAGAAAAAATGCATGGGAGGTTTGATTTGTAAAGGGAAATGAGCTGTAGGAGCTCAGACTGGTTAAGCCAAGGTGGGCACAAGAAAAGAGGGTGGCAGCCAGTAAGCACCAGAAGAGCCCAGGCAGCGGAGAGGGAGAAGCATCAGCCTGCTTGGAGGGATGGAGGAGTGCAGAAAGCACACACTAAGTAGGAGTGCCAGGATGACATTTGAAAAGGGGAAAATTTAGGCCGAGCAGCAGGAAAAGCTTCCTGACAGTGAGATGCACACACTGGAGCCATCCCGCGGGAGAAGCCCTGGAAGCCTCATCATTTGGCGTGCAAGGATGGAGCTGGAGGAAAGCTGCAAGTCCTGGAAAGGCCTTATCCCAAGCTCACTGAAAAGTCAGCAGAGAGGCTTGCGTTAATTACAGGAGGCTTGGCTCAGAGACAAACTTCACTGCCAGGAATGAGCCTGCAGGGAAGAGGGGAACTCCCAGTAGGTGACGGTGTGGTGGCGGGTCCCCAGTACGAGCATCCCCCTCCCCACAGGAGCTGGGAAACAAATGGGTGAGGACGATGGAAAAATAAAAAATCCCTTCTCCTTTAAGGCAACATTATCTGTCAGCAAGGAGCTGCTCTGCTCTGGCCAAGGCAGAGTCAGGGCTCAGGCTTCTGTTAGCCTGGGCCCCTGGGAGGGCCAGCTGCCAAAAAAAAGGGCAATTTTGCTTTAGTCAGGCGGTAGGGCATGGGTGGGTGGGGAAGGAAATGAGGCAGAGAGCAAGGGAGCACGCATGGGAGAGCAAGGGAGAGAGGGGGGACGTATGCGCCACATCTCTGGATGTGCAGCAAGAAGCCCAGCAGAACACGGCTCAGGACTGGGGGAGGAGGCGATGGCTGGAGGCAGAGGCAGAGCAGCTCCAGGGATGATGCTGTTTCCCTCCTGTCAAGAAGGAGCCTTGTTCAAAGAAACCTCACACCAGCCCTCCCCTCTGCAAGAGGCAGGAGGCAATTTCCCCTATGGTGTGGCAAGTGGAGTAATTTCCTTTGCAGGGGACTGTCCCTGTGCCCCATCCCTGGGCATGGCACTTGGCCAGCCATGCCCAGCCAGGACAGCTGGAGCATCTCCATCATGGTTCACGGAGAGCTACAGCATGTAGCCCGAGAGCTGTGGGCCAAGATTGCAGGTACCCCCACATGAGCTGAGCATCATCTCGCCACCTCCAGCAGCCTTGCTGGGAGCTGGCATTGCAGTGTCTTCTCCACAGCACGAAACTGAATTTCAGCCTCCCATCCTGGGTGGGTTCTTTTTACCCCCAAAAAAAGAATCTGCGGGCGAAGGGTATCCACACACTCACGCAGGAGATAGCCAGGCACAGACAGTTAAAGCACTGACTGGGCTGTGTGTACAGCAGCCCTGGAAGCGCTGGTTGTGTGTGCCATCCATCCCTCATCCCTGCTTTTACTGCTGTACTCCTTTTGTTTGGATACACCGCCTTCTCCAGTGAAACAGCAAACCCGGCAGGGCAGGAAGTGACAGCCCGTGCTATTGACAAGCCAACAGAAATGGAGGTAAAGTGGAAAGCCTAACTGAAGAGTAAAGTACAATACAGAGAGGTTGCTCTTATTTCCAGATCCGGCATTATGAACCCAGGGAGTTCAGAGTTAAAGTTATGCTTAAAATAAATTCAAACATGTTCCAGTGTGGCAATGTGCAACCAAGGCACACAACCAGCCTTAATTTTGCCCTGCAGTGACACAGAACCATATGACTGTGATTAAAATGTTTTAGTCCTTGTGCTCCTAGTCTAGATTACCCTGATAAATACAATTTTTTTTCATATTCGCTTGGTTTGCTCCTCCTCCAACAACCCTGTGCCCCAGATATTGCCTCTAGTACAGATTTCACTGCCTACCAGGAAAAAAAAGATACATATCACAGGTTGTTCACATCTGCAACTGGAGCCCCGGGCTAAGCATTTTCTTGGAAATACCCTTCCTCCTACCTTCACATCCACAGCCACCCCTGCCCAAGGCTCTGGAGAGTGCAACTTAAGCGCACACTAAGTGAGCATTTGCTCCTGCTGAGGAGGAGGGAAGGGCTTTCCTCACACCTTTTATGCCACCGTAATCTACACTCATGAATTTATTTTACAAGCCCATTAAAACCTTGAGTTTAAAGTGTAGAGAAAATAAAAGAGAGACAAAGAAAAATCATCTGGATAAACAATTATGGCTTTTTGTCAAGGACTTGGGAGCTAATCGAGGCCAGATCTGTTCCACATTCACATTTACATGCAAAATTGTACTTACTGAGCTAGAAAAAGTCAGATTAGCATCCAGTGTCAGCTCAGCCCTCAGCTATGCAGTGCAAACTCAGTGGAGTGAATGGGGGCTCCCATGGTGTAACAGAGGCTGAAGTTTGGCCCCAAATACTTGAAGATCATTTGGCCTAGATGCATGTGAAAGTGGCTGATGTGCACTTCAGTTCAGTCTGAATTGACTCTCCAGAAGTTGTATTTACTTAAGAGTGTGGGTGGCCTGAATTGTCATGATGTGTTTAAATATTTGGCACTAAATCACAGCTGTCCACTTATTTGCACTTTTGCTGCCTGGCAGCAGGAACACCCCTGGAATTAGTCAGCATCAGACACATTAATGAGCTAACAGATATATTATAGTTTACAGTTTAGACTTCTTTTGTTCACATAAATGCACACCCCATCTCTGCTTCTTTCTCAGAACAACATACCTTTTCAAACGTTGATTTTCTAAGCTTTCTTTTATTTGGCCTTTATTAATGAGCTTGCAAAGTTTTCTGTTACAAGGAAAAGCACCTTGCCTCTAGCAGGCTTTCTGTGCATTACACACAATCCTGAAGGGACTCGTTACACGACCGGAAGCGGTCCAGCCTCAGAGAAGTTCCTCTTCACAAGCCAAAAGCCATCCTCTGCATGCGAAGATCCCAAGTAAACATGGAACCAATAACAACAGCGATCGAAGACCTTTGCATATGGAAAATATTTACAAAATCTGCGTTCAAATCACATCAGCTGCAGGAAAACACTTGCACCTTTGCTGTGCAGAAAGCAGGTGATCTGTTGCATAAAAGGAAACAAAATCTTGTTTTCTGAGTTAACACTCCCATGTGTCATTCATCCCACTTCTCCACAGGCATAGCGTAGGTCATGATTTTAATAACTTGCCAACAAACTGTATCCAGTATGGGAAGACTGCAGTGTAGGTATTACTTTTTTGTGACTTGTATGCCTAATGGATGCTAATTGCAAGTCGTAATCATTTTTTATTAAACAAAACACTAGAGATTTTACCAGGGTAATGTTCTAGCATGGAATCAATGGGAGCCAGGGTTTTTTTGTGTGTGAATAAAAGTTTTTCATCAAAAAAAATGCATATCTGCTGACACTGAAGTTTCTTGTGGGAATACATCACTTTTGTAATTAAATTTTCATCTGGAAGATTTTTCAGGTCAAAAATGGAATTTCTGGTCAAAAACATAGTGAAGAGGAACACACAGGAAGCTGGGCTCTGAACCGAGCAGAGCCAAGCCTCTTGCATCCTGAGCACTTGACTTAATTACGGAGCCAACAGCTCGTCCGCCATATGGCTGCTCCTCACCTGGTCTTGCTCATTTTTGGCCATACTCCTCCAACACCGTTTCCCGGTTCTCCCTCCAGGCCCTCTCAGGAGCAGAAGATGCAAAGCCACAGGCTGAAAGCATCAGCTCGCTTTGCAATTGGATTTTCTGGGAAACATCCACATTGCCTCCAGCCAGAGGAGCACAGAGGAGCAACCCCCACCACCAGCAGCCTCTCTCACCCGTGCAACAGGACCCAGGAAAGGATGTCTGGCTGTATCTGCCTTCCCTTCCATCCACAGGAAAGCATCGTATCAGGAGAAAGCACCTTCAATAAGGGCGTAAATGCATCTCACCCTCCCAGGGCAGCTGTGTGGCTTTATCTGCAGTGGTGCAAGGAACAAACAGGGAGAGCTGAGCTGCCAGCGAGCCTTCCTGTGCTCACAGCCTGATGCGCCACAACAGCCTGTCTGCTTTTTACCACCATAATGACACACCAGAGCTGCAAACCTGATTTAACCAGCCTGTTTGTGACACTTTTTGTGTCCGCAGAGTGGTACAGAGCAGCTGGAAGGGGCTGCTGAGCCCCTCCATGAGCTCCTTGGCGCGGCATACCTCAGCCAGGCTGCTGCAGCAGAGGGCGGGACCGAGCTGTCACCGGCCCCCACAGACAGCCTCATCCTTCCTTCACCTTAAGGAGGGTAAAGTCAGAAGTAGTTCAGCTCAGCCACCACAGTCAAATGAGTCTGAAACACTGTTAGGAGGGGTCAAAATCACATGTGTGTGTGCGTGTGGTTTCACAACACCTCCCTCTCTCCACCGCCAGCCACACCAGTTTCCTCAAAGTAAAGCAGAACAGTAGAGCACAGACCCAAAGCCTCGCCGTGATGTATTAAAGCCTTGTTTTTCCCACTGCTTAAAGAACTGACCCAGCCCCCTCAAATGTTCCCAGCATATTTGAATTGTGAGTCAGAGACCACAATGGAGATACTTGCGTAGCTTGACAAAGTTTAAGTATCTCCTGCCAAATAGTAATTGCTGATTTTTTGCTCTGTCACTCATGAGTCTTGTTTCCGCTGCCCTAACCATGCAAAATGCACTGCCTCATTGAGGAAGCAAGGATTACATCTTGGATGCTTACCTGTAGCATCTCCAATTTCTCACATTCCCCTTTGTGCAGAGCACTGCTAACAAACATGATGGAAACTTGCAGGTATCACATCTCTGTATACACTGTGGAAGCGATGAAGATAGAGGATGGAAAGAATAGCAGCAATACTGAAAAGTGAGGCCAGGAAAAACTTCATCTTTGCAGGCAGAGTCTAACATTTAAAAGAAATAATAATCCAAGACCAAGATTTCCACAGACTGGACTAGCACCTCACTTAGCAAAACATCCTAAGGCTTAGGAGTTAAACTGATGGACCATCATACCCTTCACTGGGCCACCACCACCACCAGTGCAGTAAACTTTGGCAAAAGGGAGCAGCCAGGAGTAGGAAGCACCAGCCATGTCGTTCACCGTAGCTAAAGCCACTGCCTGTCACAAGTTAGCATCCAGAGTGGCAAAATAATTTTCACTGCTTTTTCTTCTGCAGCACGGCAACAGGGCTGCAGCAGTGAGCGGGGCTCCATTTTCTCCACCCCATCATACAAACTATTCACACAGCATCACTTGGAACAAGAAGGTAGAATACACTTTCGTTTATTATTTTGCTATAGGTCACACTCATTTTCCATTTAAAAATTTCACACAATCATGAGTGCTAGAAACTCTTTTTTCTTAATTAGCCCTTCCCCCTCCCCCCTTTTTCTTCCATCAAAAGCCAAGATTCTCATGCAATCTCAGCACTCTGGCAGAGAGGCACAAGAGCTTCCAGGAAATCCCCAGCTACCACAGTGCAAGGCTTGATCTGCAGCGGTGCACTCCAGCTGTTGCTCCAGCAGTGGAGCCATCTCGGGAGGGGTCTGAGGCCCAGCAGCTGAGGAAATCTCAGCCACAGCCAAACCCTCCAACATCACATGAGGCAGAGGTTGTGTGGGGGTATGTGTGCTCTTGCTTTATTTTCCTTTTTTTTTTTTTTTTTTTCCCACCGCAACTAGACTGAATATTTCTTCAGAGGATTCATGCTTGTACTTGTACCAAGAAATCCTTCCCATTATCTCCTCCATCGCCCAGGCTGCAGTGCAGCGAGCTGCCTGCTGCTCTCCATCCCTGCTGTCTGGGGTTTGGGACAGCTGGGCTGCAAGACTGGCGAGATGGGGGAGTTTCCGGGCTCTGAGGTGCACGAGGAGGAGAGAGATCATTTTGAGCACTGCTAATCTTGCTCTGCAAGAGTGCTGACTTGACTTTCGCCTCTTTAGCACCTGCCATGGGGAGCTTGGGGGTGGGACACAGGGGATAGTGAAAAAAAAAACCAACTTCAAGCAAGATGTACTCACTTCCTTATTAGTTAATGCTTGCCCCAGAAAATTATGCAAAAGCAGGGGGATGAATAGGTCGGAATGGACTTCACATAACAAATGCAAACATCACACTTTGACATCTCTCTGCTTTTAGGACAAGTTGTGCCCAAAGCATTAGACAGAGACCCAGGAGCTCTAGGATTTAGTTCCCATCTCCACCTCAGGCCTGAAATTTCAGGACTGTGACGTCTTCCTGACAAACCTGAGCCATGCTAAACTGCAGATAAAATACCAGTGATCCTTTTAAACTTCCCATCCCCCCTAGCACACATTGCTCTGGGCTGTGCACATGTGCTGACCTCTCCCAGCTTGGTCCTGGAGACAGGGTGATGCCCAGCCCAGACCTGCACTCCCTGAATGCCCCATGGGCTTTCGTGTAGCACAGAGCCAGGCACCAGAAGTGCATAAGAGGGAGCAAGAAAGAAAAAGCAGCTGAACTCTGCAATGTGCAACAAATACAGATCCTAATATGGATCTTAAAACAATATGGGTCCTAAGGCCATTCAAACCCATCATTCTAGAGTCCCAGTTGATGGGTCAAACCCTGAACTGAACACCGAGTTCATCCCGGGAGGTGATTGTTCCAGGACAGCCACACTGGCAAAGCCATGGGGGGGTCAGAGAAGGGTGCTTGTTCTCCCACCCGCTGCCAGTTGGTAGGTGTCTAGGTTACTTCACATGCCTGGGCTTGTTAATCTGACATCATCTGTGAGCAATAAAACATCTCCATTAAAAACCATCTACACCAGCTAGAGCTATTCTGCATGAGACCACTGTCATCTGAGCTGAAAGAAAAACCCTGTTGTATGGCCACGATGGGAGGTTGGGCCACCTAGTGCAGGGGGATGCGATGCATTTTAGAGCACACTATTCTGGACAAAGAGCTAGGGAAAGCGTTTCTGGAGGCTGACAGCCCCACAGTGCTGGCCCTGAAAATATTTAACATGTGGCCTTCCTGAAAAAGGCATTTTAAAAAAATCTGGATTGCAATCTGAATGCAAGCAGCTTCTTTCTGCCCTCCATCCTCAGAGGCAATGCAGGCAGATGAAGCAATTCAAGGGGCATAAACTGTCCCTGGAAGGGCCTCAGCCCAATGTTTGGGCTTGTTCCTTAAGGCAAAAAGAAAGAAGATGGCAGCAAAACCATTGCATATTCTCCTGGAAAGTCTCTAATGCTGTTTGCTGGAGCAGTGGCTGCCACCAGGAGCACAGCAGAGTCCCCTCCCTGGTGGTGTGCCGCCACCATGCCATCAGCTGGGCCATGACATTGTCAGCTGTTACTTAGCAGCCCAGACTGCTCGCATTACAAAATCTGGAAGAGAGATGGAAGCTGAAACCAGAGAAGCTGCAGACAAGGGCTAGCAGCCTCCCGCAGCAGGGCAGGACAGGCTGCCCATGGGGAGCAACTCTGGCGCTTGGGAGAAGATAGATCTTCAGCACTGGGCACTTGTAAACCTGTGTGAGCACAATGCACAATGAACCACTGGGTCTGGACATGTGTACCAGCCCCTCATGTCTGGTGCTCAGATGCTAGGACTTCCAGGGCCTAAAACAGGAGATGCACCTCTCTCCTGCCCCTGCTAACTCACAGCAGCTGCAAGGGGGACCATAGCAAATGCCCCCCTTCAACCTGTGGCTGGCACATCCATCCCAGCAGCTTGTCAGGCTGTTATGCCCTTATGAATGGGCTTGGCAGAGCAGTCTCCCCAGACAAAGTAAGGTTTGTATCAGGGACTAAAGATCAAACCATATCTATCTGTGCACACACCTTTGTTAGTTTTGGCTGCACCCTTTCAGGTATCACCTGCCTCCCCAGGCAAACATATTCCCATCCCAAGCTCCACAAGCCTGCTGCTCTCCTCTGAGGGCTGCTTTCGCCTGGCAGGTATCTGTGCACCTACCACGTCCCCAGCAGCAGCAAGCGGCCAAGGAGGGAGAGCCCTGGGACTCATGCGGCTGCAGCAGGGAGCAGAGGAAGGAGGTAGAAGCAGATTCATGGTCAGGCTGCTGCTTGGCTTTGCTGAAAACAAGAATGGAAAGCTGGCAGGTACATCCAGCCTTCCCAACAAACACTGCATTCATATGCAGAGCTACAGAGCAAATGATCTGTCAGTTGTTCATCTGGAGAACAGGTTTCACCAGCCTGGATTAACTGATTACGTTGCCCGCAGCATGTGCTTCTTGCTGCTTTGGGAGATAAAGGAAGGAAGGTGAAAGCACCGCAGAGAGGAGCCTGACCCTCCACCCCAGCTCCAACCACCTTTACGCTTGGAGAAGGTTTGGAGCCGCATGGAGCACGGGGGACGTGGCACAAGTGCATTTAAAAGGCCGTAGCGGCATGGAGCACAGGGGACGTGGCACAAGTGCATTTAAAAGGCAGCACTTCGGTGCCAACGCACTGAGATCGCTAATGCAAGAAAACACCTCGTTTGAGTACAGGAGGTGTCTGCTTTCCTCATGTTACTGACTCCAGACGTGCACCAGACTGGCTGTATTTCAGAGCCTTCTGCTCCTTGCTCCCACAAAGCTGAAAGCAGGCCTCCAAGCTGAAGAGTGCGCTTGGAGGTCTAGCAGCACATGTGCAGCAGTGACGGGCTCCTCCAATGCCTGCATCCTGCCTTCACAAACCCCCCAGTGAGTGACTCCCTTGGGATGTAATTGCAGTCCACTTCATTGCAGGCCGTGAGCAAATGTCTGTCTATGGACATGACTGCGAGCACACAAGGAAGAAAAAGAAACATAAAGGAGAAAGTGCAAAACAACACTTGTAATCCAAGCCCAGTTGTGATAACGGGTGTTTTCCTCTATAGGAAGAGGTTACCCTGCTACTTTTGGCAGTCTGGCAGCTTCCCTGCATTACACTTCTGCAAGGCAGAACAGAAAGGCTGACACCAGCTTAACAGACTCAAAAACACGACGTTGCACCAAACCCACGGTCCCCAGCAGCACCCCCTGAAGCCCTCTGGAGCCCATACGGGCAAAAACCAGATACCCGAAGAGCTAACACAGCAAATTTAGGACTCTCCCAGACCTCAGGGGGCCAAACCCTCTCACCAGGGAGCCCACAGCATCCCATGGCCCCATCTCTCAGGTAAGGATGCACATGCAGAGGAGGTGGTGAAGGGCACAGAGATGCAGCCACAGCACACCATGGGCAGCAGGACCCAGAGCCACTGCCCTCTTTCCCCACTGTGTTTCACAAGATGAGCAGTAGCAGCAGCACTATTGCTTTTGTATTTATTTGCCATCTTTTTTTTTTTTTTTTCAGAATGAGCAAACCCAGGCATCGGTCCATAGCCCACCCTCGGGAACAGCACACGGGAAGCTTCCTAGAAATAGCCTGCAGCCAGCACCCAGCACCCAATGCTCCCCAGCCCAAGCAGTTGCAAGCTGGCAAATTTCTAAGCCATCCAAAGTAAGGTCTTATCAATGGGAAGTGTCAGGCAGGCTTAAGCAACACTGAACTGCCCTCCCCACATCAAGTGACCGTGAAAACACGTAGGATTTGTCCAGCTGGGATGGCTCCCAGTCAGGCATTTACGTTTGTGACTCGTGGACGAGTCTTTAAAAATACACCCCAGTGCACGTACGGATGTACTCCAAGATACAGCCACAAGCACATGACCTGAGAGGTGGGTTCAAACTAAAGTGACTCAGCCTCCCGGTTACAGGAACAAAATTAGCAGCCACTCATAAACGCCTTATGTCTCAGACGGGGCTAGATGGCACTGTAAGTTAGTTAATGTGCAAGCCCTTCGCCTCAGGAGATTTCACTTTGGCATTACGATCAGTGGAAAACCGGGAAAGCTGGTGCTCCCTAGAGTATATTTTCCAGAGCTGGGTTAGTAATTCACACTGACAGCCTGATTCAACACATTTTCGAGGTACCTAGTTAGGAACTGTGTCCAATAAATTTAGTCATTCTCTGGAATTTACTTATTTTATTTTTTTGAGCAAATAATTTTTGGCTTGCAAGCACTTAAACATGTAATATTTATTATAAAACATATGTTTTTCCCCAACACTTAGCCTACATTTTCCCTGCTTTAATTTATCCCATTTCTCCTCATTAACCCCTGCCCCCCACCCCCGTGGTTCCCATCCTGGATCCCTCTACCTCTCCCAGGAGAACAGTGATGAAATGACATTCTCCTCCCAGACCTCCTGGCACATCACCCCCTTCTCTTCGGGATCCGCTCCGCCAGGCAGAAAGCCCTTTGGCCCCAAGCCCCTGAATCACTTAAGGATGCACGGCTGAAACAGAGCAAGGCAAAGCGGCAGAGGGAGGCGAGGACCAGGCTTGTGGCGCAGGCGCCTGGCTGTATTCAGGTCAGAGCATTCAGGTCCCAGAGCCTCAGGCCTCTGCGTGAGCTGGTTGGGAGATGAACGGGTAAGGATCTGCCCTCATTTCACGCCCAGACCTTCCAGAGCCTCTGCACTCCCTCCTTGAGTGAGCACGCCATGGCTAATGGCACCATGCCACCACAAAGGAATGGCATCCACATGTCTGGGAGGGAAAGGGGGAGACATTCCGTCCTGCTGCAGCACATCTGCCTCCCAGGCTGGGAAGAAGATGGCCACCTCTTTAACAGAGACTGTATCCATCCCATCTAATACTCAGATGTCTCTCCCATCATTTAACAAGAGGAGCAGCCCTCTGAAAAAAAAAAACACCAACAAACTTTTCCCAGCAGAGAATCCCATCAGCTTCCTGATAGCCTGGGTCATTCGTGCCTGTGAATCTGCCTCCCTGCTCCTCAAGTAACAGATTAGTCACGTACATCTGCAATGGCAGCAACTCTGCCAAATAGCTGAGGAGCGGGGCAGGAGGAGGAGAACAGCAGCATGACAAGAACAGGCTGAGGAAGGGAGAGGAGAAATGAAGTGTTTCTTCCTATTCTCCCATGCCCCTTTGGTTTTCAACAGCGTTTGTACACACAAGCTGCACAACAGCTGCATCACATGCTGAAGGTGAAATCCAGGTGTTACCTATCGGAGAGAGTTGGACATCCCTGTCTCTCCTCTTTCACCCCCAGGCTGTCAGGAGCATCGCCCAGCAGCAAGAACACCAACAGCTCCTCTGAGGTTGGGTCCAAAAGCCTCCCTAAATATGGACCACGTTTGGCAACTGGGAAAAGCTCTCGCTTACACTCACATCTTCCAAGTGATTGACAAATGCCAGACCCCAGCAGGGCTGACAAAGGCTCAGGGCTGCAAAGTAAGTCCCTAGGAGACAA
Source organism: Pterocles gutturalis (assembly GCF_000699245.1). NCBI lineage: Eukaryota > Metazoa > Chordata > Aves > Pterocliformes > Pteroclidae > Pterocles > Pterocles gutturalis. The sequence goes on from NW_010109013.1 coordinate 26,181, forward strand.
AAGCAAACAGGCAAACGCCCCCTGAAATCCAGCTCCTGATTGATACGTGGCTTACTGCAACTAGTTATTTCCTTCTTCCAATAATGAGCATGAAAAATCACCGTTGTTGTTAGAGCAGCAGCGCATGGAGCCTGTAAGCAGGTCAGACTACTCCTCCGTGCTTGTGTCAAGCTGTCCCTGTCCCGACACGCTTCCAGCTGCAAATGCCCTGGTAGGTAACAAAGAGGGAAATTCAAAGCAAAAGCACCCGAGTGATCCAGCAACAGGGTATAAAAAAAAAGCAGGCTGTTTCAGGTCATCTGAGGTGTGCACACATTCCCAGACGCTCAGTCTCTCCCTATAGCTCAGGAAAATGCTAAATGGGCAGCATGGCCTGGAGAAACGGTAAAGAGAAGGAAAAAAGACGAGCGCCTGGGGGGAAAGCAGATGAGCAGGTTTTCAAGACAAGCCCTGCTACTGCAATAGGAGATAGGGACACATGTAGGCGGTTCCTGTCCTGGTAATAAATAACAGCTACAAAACTCTTATTAACTTCTGTAAAACTTGTTGGTTCTGCCAGTACGTCCATCACACAGTTATCTGTCACATGTTAGCACTGCGGTAACTCACTTCAGCGGTCCCAGAGAAAGACAAAAAACACAGCAGGGTGGTCACAGCATCCTGTATGCCAGTCAAGGAGAGTCACAATCTCCTTGTTATCATAAAAATGATGCTCCCTTCCTGCATCCTCCACCTTAGGGGGCAGCGCTGAAAAAGGAGAATAAAATACAAGCATCACTTCTGAGACAGAAACCTCACCATAATGTGAAATACCAAAGAAAACCTCAGAAGCATTCTTGTTCCTTCCTAGGAACAAGCGAGCATGGGGCTATGTGTGAGCGTCTGGGCTGGTGCATTCATCCGCAGTCCAGCGCAAGCCTGGCCCCCTTCACTAGCGGGAGTGGGAAGCACTAGGCCCCTTGTCCTCCCACCATCCCGCTTCCCAGAGGAGAATTCAGGGTACCAGTGGCCCGATGCTGGCGAGAGAAGTCCCATCCCACATGCTGCCAGGCTTCCCTGCAACCCCATCTAAACGCTGTCCTGCTTCAGAAACAACATGGGGAGGAGGGGGAAGTGCATAAACTAGCGCTCTGGTATCTGGCACCACACCAGGACATAGGTTAGAGTAGTCCATCATTTTAATCACCATCTAACAGTAATCATCTCTTTATGCAATGTATGTTAAAATGCACATAGCACTATGGTCTGTTTTTAACTGTAATCGAGGTGGTCCTGACCCAAACAACTGCCCTGCTTAGTGAAGCCTCATATTTTGGGGGATTTTTTTGATTGGCTGTTTTCAGAACTGCCCTAGACTACTGTTTTGCTTAGGTTTTGACTTCAACAGATATATATTTTTGTCTGTTGACTTTTCAGTGTCATGTATTTGTCAGACAGAAAAAAATGCAGAGCAGGAACTGATGCGACACTTACATACCATGCAACATGGGGTTCTTCTTCCAGGGCACTCCTGTCTTGTTCCTGCCCTGGGTATTTACTTTTGTACTCCTGCGAGGGCTTGGATGCTCAGGAAAGATGCTGGGTTTAGAACTACTGGACCTAAGGAACTGGAGGTACATAAACAAGCAGTATGCTGAGACCTGGGAGGAGCCAATGGCTTTACTAGCTCGTCAGCTAACCCATAGAGTTGGAGTGCAGGGTGTCAGCGAAGGAGATAAGCTGGCTCCAGGACAGACCCCAGCATGCCTCTGAGGGAGCTTCATATTCCACAGAAGTATTTTGCTCTCCCTTAAAGAAGAGGGAATATCAGAGAGAGTTCCTCTCCCTCCATCCGCACCGTTAAATTCTCTGATATTGCATACACTAGGAAGGATGTGTTGGGTGTGCAGAAGCTATTACCTGCCACGTACAAAAACCACAGGGAAAAAGATGCTGCAGCCTCTGCTCTGTCTGCATCCATCCCACATGCCAATGAACAATAAAAACAGAGCATTGGAAAATAAAACCCACTGCTTCAAAAAGCCCTTAGGACAGTATCTTCAATGGTATCATTATTTTTTCTGCTTCTTTCTGATCCTTTTTATTTACTGTTGAAGTTAATATCTTTTCCTCTTGCTGAACCAGCATTTCCTGACAGCAAACCATTGTCAGAAATTTTCCATCCAGCTCTTGAGTGGATTTCAACACTCAGTGCCTGTGCATGCTTATGAGAAGAGGTTAATGTCAGTCTCAGAAAATTATCTACAGGATGTGCAAAAGGGTCCCACCAGCATGGAGCAGGGCCTTTGGAGAAGTTTCCTTGCCTCAAAACTGGGGTCAGCTCCTCCCCACTCGATTACAGACATGATGGCAATCCTCTTTCACATGTTTACTGCCCAACTGACCTGTCACTTGTAAAAAACCCTTCCATGGGGAACACTGCCTTTCATGACACAACACATCCCCTTTCAAACGCCCTGGGGACATCTTAGAATCATAGAATGGTTTGGGTTGGAAAGGACCTTAGAGATCATCTAGTTCCAAGCCCCCTACCATGGGCAGGGACACCTCCCACTGGACCAGGTTGCTCAAAGCCTCATCCAGCCTGGCCTTGAACACCTCCAGGCTGGGTGGGGTTGATCTTGATGGTTTTAAAACTAACCATCTCAGAGAAGAGGATTGCTCTCCCATTAAACAGCACTACAGACAGGCCTCAGAAGCTAAACGAGCTAGGCAGGTGCTTGTGGGAGGAGATGGTAATAAATGCAATAGCCAGCTTCTTAATCACTGCCCCCAGAGCCCGATCCCCAGGACCTTGTCACAGCTGCCCTGTGCATCATGGTGATGGGATGGCTTTCCATGTTTGGAGAACTTGACCCAGCAAAATCTCTCCAAAGGTGAACATTCACTGAAGTGTAACCACACCCAAGTAACTTTTAAAAAGTGTGAAAAGAAAAATGCCGTGCTCCATCACAGAGCCACCAGGCATGACCCAGCCCGGGAACAGCATCCCCCAGCCTGCAGCAGTTGTACTCCAGTGGGTAGTGCACAGCAACCCCAACAGCCGAGGCTTTTTTGGGGACCAGCCTGTCCCCATTCAGAATTTCTGCCTGCAGGCACTCAAGCCAAAGCTGCCTTAATATCCTTTTAAAGGCAGGAAAATGACAACCAAGACACCTTTCTCTTCAAAGCCCAGCACTCCTCCTCTGAGACATCTCTTGCTGCTATCATCAGCTTAAGGGACAATAACTTCACCAGCAGGTGAAGCTGGTTTATGAGGGGGAGGGGGAAGAGTTAACCCAAATTCATCAACCCACCCACTGTCATCAGCCAGCAGCTCTTGAGCACCTTCAAGGTGGAGGGGACACAACATCCAAGAGAAGATGCCTTTTCTAAAGGACACACCTGATTCATCCTGCTTAAGTGTCATGGGCAGCTTCAGCTGCAGAGGCCTGACCTGTTTGGCAGCAGCCAGACAGCATCAGCTGCCTCATAAAAAAAAAAAAAAAAAATAAAGCTAGAGGAATGGGGGGGAAAAGTAGGGGAAGGGGGTGAAAGAGGTGGGTTTGCAGTCCTTGGTTGGGTAACAGGCTAATTCCCCCCTGCTCCCTGCCCACGACTCCATCTAATTACTCTGTTTCCTCTGAGCTGATTGGAAAGTGGCCTTGTGTCTGGAAAAGGCCGTAAGCATCTTACATGCATCTGTTCCACCTAATCCTGAATAACTGGCGCCTGTTTGTTCAGGGAGAGGAGGAGGAGGAGGGGGAGGACAAGCGGGGAAGGGCCGGGAAGGGTTTCCCCTGTGCGGTGCCATGTGGTGGCAGGCAGGGCTGGGAACTAACAGGGTTCCTCTTCTGCCCATTTCACAATCCAGAGGCCCTCTTTCCTCCTTCCCCTTGCAAAAAAGAAAAATGTTATCTAAAAAAAAAAAAAAAAAAAAAGAATAAGAGAGACGGCCAGAGGTGGGAAGAAGGACACGTTTTGCTGAGCCTCAGTGCGGTTCGGATCTGTTAAGCCACTCATTTTCCCCTTGCCCTAATCCCGCATTATCCTTTAGGAATGATGTTCAGTTCCTGAAGGGGGGGTGGGAAGTGCTCTCCAGGGCCCTGCATGGTTTGCCCAGGAATTTGGATTGCACTTACTTTTTATGTGCAGCTCCGGGAAGGGGCAGAGGGACAATTATGCAGCTGTTTAGTAGTAGCAAGGCAGGCACATTTTCAGCAAGCTCTTCCTAGCAGGAGCTAATTCATCGTGGAGAGAGCGTGGGGATAAACAGCTCCATTTGCCAGTAAAAGGATTGTCACATCTGGAATTTACACAAGTTACAAGGAGCCAGGAGCCACTATTTTGTTTTGCTCGCACTGCGTCATAAAACATGGTAGCACTTTAACAGCATTGCAAGGCAGATGCACACAGGACAAGGTCTCGCACAACCCCGCTGTGCCCTTGCCCTCCCCGGCCATTGGCAGAGGACACGGGGCTTGGCCCCCCCGTCTTGCTCAATGCCCTCAACTTTGCTCCAGCCTCTGGGAAGGGAGGCTTTTGGCCTCCTGCACAACTGGCTGGCAGTACCACATCACATCCCCACGTCACATCTCCCCATGACAGCCCCAAGGGGCTCCCAGGTGGGAGAGGGACCCGTCGTGCCCCCTGCATACCTTACAGGGGACGCCAGCCCCCACCTTGGCTCAGCCCGTGTGGGGGAGGAATCAGTCGCCAATTGCTTTAAACCAGTTTCGAAAAGGCTGGCTGTGCCCCCGTGGGGTGTTTATTTCCAAGAGCTTTCCACATTTATCCAGCCAGCTTTCCGCTGTTTTGCTTTGGGATTTTTGCAGTTGCATGCCGTGAGCGCTCCTTCTGCAAGAGCCTCCTCGCTCATCCCTTGGCACACTAATGATGCCAGAGGTGGTAACGAGTCCCGTGGGCTGAGCCACACCTGGTTTCCATAGGAAGGCCTCGTCCTCACCCCGACACAGACTCCGGGAAGCATGCTGCGAAAGAGCAGTGGGATATGGGTGTCCACAGGCTGAACCTATCCAGTAACGGTGGAAATAAAAAATTAAGGCAAAGAAAGCTGAAGTCAATGGAATTATCTGAGATTTTCACCTTTAGTGCTTCACACCTGCACACAGCCCTTAAGAATGAGCAAAGCAAAACCCAACAGCCCCCCTTTTCCAATTCCTTTTGTTTCTCATTTTGTATCACCAAGCAGTGGTTACCCAAGAAATCTGCTGCCCACTGCCTTTCATGAAGGACCGAGCCAGCCTGGGTGGGGAAACAAGTACCAGCACAAAAGCCATCTTTCAGCCCACCATGCTGGTTGCAAAACGTTGTGCAGAGGTAAAGGCCTGCAGGTTACTGTGTGGAAACCCAGCTGTGATTTACACCTCCTCCTCATCCTCCCACCAAGGGATGAAGGGCTGCCTTGGGGAGGCTCACGTCAGGCTGCAGAGGACCGGCAGCATCGCTGCTCATGCTGCTGTCTGCCAGTAGTTTGTGAGGCATCCGCTGAGCCCATCCATGGCTGGTCCACTGCCCAGAGTCTCACCAGCACTCACAGGTGCCTGGCGGGGAGCAAAAGTCAGGCCAGGGATGGCTCCTCCACAGCGGGATGCACGGCACCGGCCCTGCAAGGGAAGCACGGAGAGTTGGCAGCTGCCCTCTGCTCCAGCTCTCGTGACCAGTGGGAAAAGTGAAGTGAAAGAGCATGACGGGAAGCTGCAAGGTCACACTTTGCTTGTAACACTGTCCTCCCAGTTCACAGGCTTTCATTTTTTTTTTCTTTTATCATAAAATGTTATTTTTTATTTTCTCATCAAGAGAACACTTTGTTATCTTGATGAGGAAGATGCATCAGTTGAACTTCAGCTTTGCTAGCGTGATGCAGAAGGCATCCCACATCACCCACTAAAATTTAAAGCACCTTAAGGTAACTTGGTGCAACATCTCCAGGAGCATGCCTGAAACAGGCAGGGCATTGAAAACACAGTGTTTCCCCACCTCTGTCTACACTGGTTTATGGGTACCTGGGAGTCACTTTGGGTACACGTGATTCCCGAGACTGACCACTCTCTGGAGGTGACCATGGGTGGCTCAGTAGAATGGACTTGCCTGAATATGCAAGGGTTGTCATGGAATAGAAACAGTAGCAAGCAGATGTTGTTTTAAGATGAGAAAACATCAATTTGATCAAATTTAGAGAGGTACTTGATCAAGTTTAGGGTGGTGCTTAATCAAATTTAGGGTGGTGCTTACAATTACAACTGCAGTCCCACTCCTTCCTCCTCAATATCCCACCAGCTCCAGGTAGGAAGAGGCCAACTGTCAGCTGTGCCATAATGGCTCCAGCCTTCCAAACACCTTTTCCACAGCCTGGTCATTGCACCCCCAGAAAAAAAAAAAATAGAAAATACCAACCCAAGCTCTTCCTCAAAAGACACTGGCATGAACTTTGCTATAACTCTGAATGGGACCTGAAGAGGGATAAGGAGGAAGAAAGTTTGTCTTGAACAGTTCTCCTCTATTAAAGAGTCAGCGCAGGAGGACATTTACTTGCACCAAAGTACCCAGACAAGCTAGGTATCCAAATACTTTTGAAGACCTGGGTTTGCCCAGCCTAGCCTTTACTGGCAGAGCTGGGAGAAGCAGCCATCTGTGTTTCCCACAGTTAGCACCCGTAGCAAGAGGAAGTGACCACAATTCAGGAGGCATGTCTCCTGGTACCATGCTCTACACAGAGATCTTCAATCGGTCCCTCAGTATCTCACATTCTTTGAGATCCCTTTCAAACACTTTATAAGGGAGTTTAAAAAGTCTTTGCAGGGCAGATTCCACACACTGCATACACAAACATGATGGTTTTAAAAACTGCTGAAGGAATAAATTCACTGTATCCCCAATTCATGCTCTGCATATGGCATGATGCTCCCAGCCTACATGTATAAAATCAAACGATAGCTATATTATATGATAGGGCTTAGCATGAAGAGGCCCTCTATTTTCTACCCTGTGTTCACTGAGGTCCTATCTTTCCAGGATTAAACCTTCACAAATTTTCAGCTCAGGGATACTGAGCAGATTTTTTCTGACACCCTTCTCTGGGGAAAATCTGCAGCTTCCAAAAGACGGGCCATGGATGCAGCATCAGCGTGGTCACAGACCACTGAAGGGCATTGGTTATCACCCATCCCAACTAAACTGCATAATCCTCGATAGCAATGGCTTATTTTAATTGTCTGAACTCTGTTAAGGCAGGACTGAATCCCCTTAACTCCTCTAATTCTAGGAGCTGTATTTTCATCTCACTTTATGGGTTTGTTTTTTTTCCTTTCAGTCTTGCACTCTCTTTGCACCAAGTCACATCCCACAGACCATACCTTGGCAAAACCCATATCTGCAGGTCCCTGTCCTGGCCAGGGGAAAAGCTGATCTAACTTAGACAATGGCTCTACTTTGAAGGTGTCCCTCCAGAGGTCCTTTCCAACTGAACTGTCTCTGAGATGAAGGCATTATGCTACTTGAACAGGGAGAAGCAGAGCCAAAGCTGCATGAAGCCGGGCTGGCCCAGAGCACAGCTGGGGCACTGGGCTCCCCTGGGAGCCTGGAGATGCTGACTTGGGGGGACATCGCCTGGATGGACACCCACTGTCTCCTTTGGAGCTCTCGATACTCAGCAACGGGTTAAAAAAATAATGCCAGGCCAATGGGCTTTGGGACTGAGTGACCATTCCTGGAAATCTCATCTGAAAGAGCTTGCCCAGGGCTAGGCAGGGAGCAAACTGGCGGAAGGACAAATGGTGCCTCCATTCTCCCCATTCCCAGATCTCTTCTTTAGCTTTGTGGTAAGAACTTGACTGCTGCAACTTTAAATAACAACTATGTCACCATTAGATTTCAGAAAGCACCTGCAAAATCCAGCTAATTTACTGCACACACAAAAAAAAAAAAAAAAAAAAAGGTACCTCAGGTGAGAAGATAAAACAATGGCACTATTTTCAAGGGTGAAGTCTTTATGGTTCATATTTAAGTATAACCCTCTATTTAAGCTATTAACCTAACTTTAATGCAAATCCTTGAGAACTTTACCTAATATTCTGTAATGGCATAATATAAATGAGAAATTTCCAAAGTGATAACAAACTGCTTTTACAAATGGCAGAAGTCATTTTGCGCACACCACAAAAGTTACCCGTTATCCAGCTGAGGGGCTGAGCAGCCATGAATCATACACATTTCCATTTCCATATGAACATGTGTAAATGAGGAAGGATTCAACTGGTCATTAAGTGTACCAGAGACCTAGGTTTTCACTCTGGCTGTAGCTTATTCAACTATGGCTTTATATTTTAATGTTTTTACAATTCCTTTCACACTGGGGCTTGGGGGCTCCCAGGCAGTCAGTGATGCGATCAGATTTAAAAAACCAATTTAAGGGCTATTTGACTTTTCATCCGTACTTCTTACTGCCTTACTTTTGTGGGTTTAAAGCAGAATCTTTTTACTAATTAAATGCATATGAATATTCTGTTGCCTGCATATTGAATATATAATTAGACTCAGGAGAAAGATTATGTGCTCTCTAGTTGATACTAACACTTCAGCATAAAGGTACCCCAGACACCAGTAAATGTAACCTATGAGCTTCTGCTAATAACATGCTGCCTCTGATCTCCAGAGGATTATCTTACTCTGGAGCTCTTATAGGAGCCATATATTGAAAGGGGCCTGAAACAGATATCCTGTAATTTATGTCCCTACTTAGTGCCTCGGTGAGGAAAGCCGGCCTTTGCTCCAAATTGTAAGGGTTTCTTTCCTTCTCTTTTTTTTCAGTCTGAAGTTAACACATGTGATCTCCAGGGAGCAGGAGGCTGTAAGGAACCTCTGGGTGGTTTCAGAGAAGAAAGCATATTTTTTTCTCAAGCTCCATCCTTTTTTTTTTTCCCTCCATGTCCAGGACCACTTTTCCCCCTTAGAAACACAGAGAAACCTCTTAAATAAATTATATTAACCAGGGCCCTTTCTCTCTGCTCCAAAATTAAAGAAGTATGTCTGCTGCTTTATCCGCACCAAGCGCATACTTTGTAAGCAGTGCTACCTCCCAGCGCTATTATTTGCTGTACCTCATAAACACCAGAGTCCTTTTCCTTTCCTCTCCTTGGCACTTTTCCCATCGCTTTTAGGTTGATGGGTTTGGTTTTCGTTGTTGCTTTTTAACAGGGGTTACCCTCCCAGCCATCACATGATAATGCTTTTTTTTTTTTTTTCCCCTCAATCTGTGGTTAGACCAGCTCAGACCACTAGATAAATATTGTGGGGAACTGACCCTTAAATATCAGGTTTGCCTGTACTTTTTCACGGAGGTCTTTATTTCTTTAAATTGTAGGTGGTCTCCTTAAAACAGCACGAAGACAAGCCTGTTGTAG
>NW_010109013.1:35612-66717 GCF_000699245.1 Pterocles gutturalis
AGGGAAAGGGGAGAGAAAAGAAGCAGCAGAAAAATCCCCTCAGGATGTTTCCTGTGGTAAAACAGGGTAGGGAATATTTCGGGAACGGTAAGGAATATTTCAGGGCAGCTCCCAATAAATTCAAATACAAGTCTTTGTGAGATTCAGTGAATTCTGCAAATTGTGCATTTCCTCCAAAACCCCAAACCAGGCAACTTGAACCTGATTTTGGAGTGAGTACTGGGGACGCTGGCATTTCTGTACCCCTTGGGAGTTGTGAGGAAGGTTGGTGGGTTGGTTTTTTTAAGATGCCTGTTTTTTCAGAGCAAAGTTGGCTTAAAAAAGCAGTGGGATAGCTACTAAAAATCAGCCTATATCAACTAGTGTTAACCAAAGATTTAGACAAGGTGGAGGAAAAACTCCTTTACTAGAAGTACGGTCTCAGTATAAGTGATTCACAGATTTCCTCTCATCTTAAAAGGAAGCTGATAACTGGACAGCCCAAGAAATAAGAACAGATATGCAGCCACAATGTCGGCAATACCTGTGACCTTGCTAGCATTACCCTCAAGTTAACACAGCAAATCACGGGGTAACACTGCAGTTCAGTCATTTTTCTGTAGGGTCTAACTCCTTAAATAACTTCCTTCAGCAAAAACTTACTTTTTTTGTTGTTGTTTACTTGTCAATAAAACAACAATGCCTCTGCTGGCATTGAGGAAAAGTGTATCAGGGAAGACATAGGACCTGTGTCAATGTATTTGACCTCTGGATTTCATCACATGTAATATGCTTCACTGCAATTGCTTTGCTTCACCCCTTGCTCAACACAAAGAGGTACGCAGACTTCAGACTTTCATATCCATGCCTAAACTTCAAGGTTGACATACCTAAATGTTAAGAATGAAGCATGGATCTCCTTTACAGCCCCAAAAGCAGACAATTGGAAAGTTTGGGGATGAAGCAGGTACTTGGCTCGAGAGCGCTGTGCATTGGTCCTGGCTTATGTCGACCAACTCAAAATAAAGCTGTTCCAGCCCCAGAGCCACAGGTCGCCAGGTCAGTCCCAGTGCTGTGCCACCGCAGAAGAGTCCCAGCCATGGTGGAGCTGCTCTGTGCCACTCACCACGCTCTGCTTGCAAGGCCTTGATGCTTGCAGGTGCCTGACATAAGCAGGCATCTGCTGGGACTCTTCGTTCACTTTTCTGTCCTTTTGGGAAGGAAAACCCAAAGTATCTGCCTACTCACATGGAAACATACCACGCATCTCAGTCAGAGCTGCTGAGGCAGATTGCTAAACGTAATTACCAGTTCCAAGGGCTGAGGCTGTGAATGACAGGTCAATTCATGCAGTGAGCTAGCAAAGATTGCTGATAAATGCTTTTCTAATTGAAAGGATGATAAAACACCTATTAGTCACTGAGGAGTTTGAAGAATGAGTTAGTCCTGGGGATTTTTACACTATGAAGATCAAGAAGTGCTAATCTCGTCAGCACTCTGCCATCATTTCCTACCAGCCTAGTCACTCAAAGGCTTCAGGAAGGATCGTGATATTGCAGGGGGGTGACCAGTCACTGCTCCCTCACTCCTATTAAGGAGATGAATAGAAATAAGAATTAGCAGCGTGGGTGAAGTCTATTGTACTCTGGAGAACATCAGACATTTTTACGAGTTAGGAAAACAAGAAGGAACAAAAATAACCTCTCACACACACCTCCCTAGGAGAAGTGACTGTATTAACAACATGACACATCCTTTGCACAGCACCTTTTAGCCTGAAGCATACAGTGGAAGCTTGTGGGCACTAGGGGTCCGGGCACTTAAGGCAATGTCAGCGACCTGCTGTATACAAGCAGCTCGAAACTCGAAGGCTGGACTTTGCCCTAGGAAGACCACGACATAGGCATGCATACCTTTTTTCACTAGGGCATGAGAACAGTCACTCTGCCAAAAGGACACAGCAGTCATACAGGACATCGGCACAGAGGGAGAAGCCACCAGAGATGCCCTGCAAAAGCCCTGCACGTAGATCTGACCCAAAAGTTACCTTCTGCAGCATTAAGTGACACAACACTTGGTGCTGGGAAGGCAGGAAAACAGCCACGACCTATTAGCAGGAACCTCTGCCACTTTGTTTCCACGCTGGGCAAGCCTGGATGAAGTTTTTCAGATCTCTGTTTCTCTTATTTTTCAGTCTTTAGACCATGAGATCTTGAGGGTGAGATTGCCTGTCACAGTGCAGTGGTATTGCTCAGTTGCTCTGTGCCTAATGCAACGGGTTACAGCCCTCGCTTAAGCCTCTAGGTACTGCTGTCATACAAGAAATAATTCACGACACTTAGATACACCACATTGCTGAAATGCAGCCATGCTAGAGTTAAGGTTGGGATGTCGCCAAGTGACACAAGCCACAGAGCACGTATAAAGTGAAGTTTTGCCAAAGCCAGAAGGTCAAGCCATTTCTAAGTCCTTAAGCAGCAGACATCACCTTACCTGTTAAGATGTGCCTTACTTTCCCCATTTTCCCCCACCAACATAACCACAGAGTTCTCACTACACGGTGTTTAATATCTACATTGTGAAGCTCAAGGTTTTCCAGGAGGTTGCAGCATTCCTGAAACTGTGCTTTACATGTTTAACTAGTGTCAGATTTAGTATCTCTACTTCAAAAATTGTCTAAATTCTTTACACAAAGAAGAGCATTTCCCATGGAAACAACTGCATCCAGCTGGCATATCTCACTTGAAATTGGCATGAGGGGAGAGAGAAAATAGTTGTACTAACCAGTGTGTGAAAGTAGCCCAGCGATGGCATGATTAGCGGTCCTTGTATTTATGGGCTGAAATAGAATAGAAGCTTGTAAAACTGTTAGACCCTGTTCTTTTAATTTCAGATCCCCAAACTCTTGAAAGTCCAGATCAGTCTTGGTCAGCTCTTTCCTCTTGTACTCGATATGGTTTGCCTCAAGCCAAAAGCCTCAGGCTATGACAGACACCTGTCCTCACAGTCAGATGTAAAGGTAGATATTTTGACAGACATGCACGAGGCAAATCAGATCAGCAGCTCTGCCAGTAAATCTTAGAGATGTAACTCACAGAGAAGGGACAGTGATAAGTAACTGTGGGCAAAAACTTCTTCCAGCAGCTGGGTCCAGAAGATTAACTAACTAGTAGCGTAGTGCCTACAATATTACACTAACATTTAAAAAAAAGCGTCTCAATGCCTGGCCACGAATGAAGGTCATCTCATGCCACACACTTTATAGCAGACGTATGTCAGACCTGCTCTGCATACACACTCCACACATTATAATTATGTAACAAATATAGCTGGATGCCACTATATATATATTTCTTGGTTTGGATTTTTTTTTTAATTGATGCGGTCTCTAAGAGTACTATCCCTGCTCTGCAGGTACCTAGGCTGGCATAAAACTCCTTTTCACTGACAATATATAGTATCTTTCTAACTTGGGGATAAGCCGTGCCACTCTACTTCCATATAAACTACTGCACTCACATTCTCACCGCAAAGTTTTGTACTAGATATTTGGAAAATTACACCTGCTGAAGCAGGCCAGTCTGTAGTTGTGGTGGTTACACAAAACTTCAACATACACCCTAAGAAAGGCCTCCCCAGCCACTTTCACACATCTTCTGGAAGAAAGGACACATATCTCAATGAAACAGAAGCTTTTCTTCCTCCCTCCATGTTCTCATCATCAGTGAACATCCTTTGGATCAAAGGTGTTTGTTTGATCCCAGGGAAAGGCTGACAGTGACTGCAGTGCTTGGGCAGTTGCTCCAACAACTATTCACAGGGCTGCACTGCAAATCAGATCAGGCAACTGAGCCTTTTTTTTTTTTTTAATAAAAATATCTTTATTTTTTCAGGGTTTTTTTTTCCTTAAAACACTTTCTCAAGCGAGCTGCAGCTGCAGTCTCCATCTGATCAAGCCGCAGCCCGAATTAGCATCCATTCAAATGAATAAGAGAGACATCCCAAGTTTTATGTTTCATGCTTACTGCAAAGCAAAGCAGATGTGAAGCATGTTTACAAATGCAGAGACATTTTGGGAGTTGCCCTGTTTGATGTCTGGACTTGTTTTGTACACACTCCTTATATTGCTGCAAGTTCTTGGAGGAGGATCCTTCCATGGTGACTTTACTAAGTGAAATAAAATTAAGCCTCCTTCTGTATAAGCCAAAGGGAACTTGGCTTAAAGCTTTTTTTTTTTTTTTTTTTTTTGCGTTTGCAAGATAGCTCATCAGCTTATATCTTACTGTGTCATCAGTAATTAGGCATGTACAGGAAATCAATCTCAACAGGGATGTAAGATTCAAAACCTGCCAGTAAGCGTTAGATAAGAATTCTTTTTAAACACAAACTCTTTAATATGATGCTTATTAGTGAAATACAGCCTCTGAGTCAAACTCCTAGATAACCTAATGACAATTAATTTTGTTCAGAAGAATAAGCCTGAACTGTTTTGGTGACCATAGGAATACAGACCACAAAGATAAACACGGCCAGAGTTCCTCTAGGCTGAGAAGCATGAATAGGCAGCACGACAATTGCTAGGAGGGATGCCAGTGTGAAAAACAAACTCCTAACAGAAACTTAGGCCTGGAAAATGCATGTCAGCCTGTAAGGAACTCTGTTCATGTTAGCCTGGGGATGCAGAATGTCCTTACCTGGTGCAAACCACAAGGATCTCTTTCAAGGCATTTGTTTTCTCTGATGGCTGTTTGCATCAAAAAGTTTTGTCCGATAGTTACTGTAGCTGAGATTTCCCACCTAAACACACAGAAAAACACAGTAAAACATAGATATTTTGTGTTCATAGACGTATTTCCATATTTCTAGACTCACAAAAGTATACACACACAAATACAGAGAAGGTGAAATGCTGAGCTGAAGGGAGGTAGTGTCACTCATTTGATTACATGTCTACACACGTAACATTAGGCTCAAATGCTGAGATGATGGAAATTGGAAATGCTGTGTTTAAGTCAGTAGAGTTAGGCCATTTGATGCTGATCCAAAATAACTGCTTTATGTACGTAGGCAGGGCATGCCCTCTTAAATCTGAGCAGATCCACTGAGTCAGAGAGAGTTTAAAGGGAATCAAATCTACCCTTTTTTTTCACTTCCACCTGCAGCCTATTAATTCACAAATCTTGGAAAACATGAAAACCCATTGCAGTTTATTAGTAGATTTTTTAAAGTCCTGCAGACCATTGGATTTCCTTGCAGGAGATACATTAGTGAAGTCGCTCTGGCAACACAATTCTTGAGATGCAGTCTGCAAACCAAGACTGAAAAAATAAAGAACCCACAAATCAAGCCCATGAGGGCACACAGCTCACTTCATTGCTTCTGACAGCAAGGTAGTTTAAGCCCCACTTTCATTTGGGCATGTGTCCTTAACGATTTTGTAACTGGAAAGGACCTATTAGGTATGCTGAACTGGGGTACTGCCAGTAGCTATTGCTTTCAAGACCTTTACACACTGAGATGGGAAGAATGCGTCCACGAAATAGATACTGGACCATGTGTGTTTGTGCATGTGTGTGTCAGCTTCAGAACCAAAAAGGCCTGAATGAGTTAGATCTGTAAACTTAGCTTCCTTTGGGAAAACTCCTCCTCCAGAAACCTTCTACTTTTTCGGAAAATGCAAGTTCTTGTTATTCCAGTCCTCTTCATCTTATATACTTTGTAATTCCAACATGCAGTGAGATCAGTGTTTACACTGGCATGAAGGATTTCTGCAATTACGGCACAAATGAGGAATAAAATATCAAGACTGCCCCACAGATACATAAACTGATCTATAAGAAGGCTTCATGTGCTGCTTAACATTCATGAATAACATTACCCACGTAACTGGATACATCTTCATCCTTGCTCATAATAGTTTTCACCTAATGTCTTTAGTCAAAATTCTTCTATAACAGAGAAAGAGACACTGGAAGACATGCTGAAGTTGAACAGACGTCACAACACTCTGCTTCTGTGTTTCCATCTTGTATCTGTATCCTGTGGTTTCACTTCCACTTCCAAGTTGGAAAGAAACAGGGCTGAAGTGGAAGATAAACCAGCAGCCCCTCCGCAGAGTCACTCTGGTGGGGAGAGAAAGATGTGGGTGAGATGAAGAGCAGCTCAGAGGATGGATAGCTGACCACTGCTTGTTCTGTGCTGCCTGCTGCACCCCTTGACTCTGTGCCACTTCCAGATTTCCACTTTAGCAGTGGTCCATGGGTCTTTCCATCAGCCCTAACTCCCAGCAACTGTCTGTCTTTACAATTTTAGAACTACCTGCTCCCTCCACAGCTAGTAAAGGAAGCAGCCATACAGCTGGAGCAATAGGCAAGTCCTTATTGCCCTCCCATGTCATGGGACTTGCCCTCCCATCCCCTTGAACCAGAGCATGAGAAGGGACAAGGTCCTACCCCACATCCAGCCATGGTGGCTGAGCTCAGCTGGGAGGCACCTGCAGCCAGCTCCCAGGTTCGACCCCTCCACGTCCAGCATCGGGGATTTCTCAGATGAATGCTCCTGCCCTGGAGCTTTCTCCATTCCTCTTGGCAGCCTCTCAGACCTTGAGTCTGATGACCTTCAGGGCACCATACAAGCCTCATTCACTTTGCTTAGTGTTTGATTAACTGTTTCTGTTTCTCCTATAGTTTATCTGAGATTGAGGCAAACAGCAATGAGAAATAAACTTCTTAAATTTTTATGCAAAAGACAGCATGTCAGGAAAATACATACAGTTACTCCTTGCAGTCTAAAACAAACAAAAAACCCCCTGAAAAGTATACAAGAAAACAACCTTCAAATTAATAAACCTAAAAACACTGTCAGGGGTCTGCAAAGAGTTGACTGCCTCTGCTTATCTCCTTGGGAAAGAAAACACTTCAGACACAGAGCAGAGATACAGCAAAGGGCCAAACAAAAATACAAAAATAATTTATTAAAAAAAAAAAAAACCAAACACCTGTTAGGCTAAGAATGCAATAAAAGTTTTTTATTTCTTTTCTTTCTGAACAATTGTAGAGCTGCTGCAGAGATATTTTGCAATTGTGAGTACAAAAGGAGGTGGTTTATCTGGCAGTCAAGCTGTGGTTCCCATGATGAAAGAGTCTGAGGACTCTGGTGCTGGCATGCACATACCAGCTACTCCCTCCTGTGATTCTCTGTGCTGCAGCTCATCCATTCTCGCTTTTTTTCCATGTCAGGACTTTGGCCTAAAGTTTCTGAACACCTTGCCCGTGGGTTCAGATCCTCTCCCATCACAAATAAAGGGACCGCATCAGGGAAAGACAACCTAGCTAAAAGGCTCATGTCCTAGTTCCTAGGGCAAAGTAGGGGAGGGGAGAGATTTAAGGGATTTAAGGGATTTTAAAGTGTTCCCTGTAATTTGACAGTTATGAATCATGTTCCAGCTCTCTAAGTGCCTCCAGCTCCTTCATAACTCAGAACGTACCTGCAAAACTCCAAGAGTTTCTATGGGGCTGCATAAGGTGAAAAGAAAAGAAAACATACTGAATGCTTCCTGAAGTACTTCAAAATTAATTGGGTAGATTATGCTGTTGAGGCTTGTCAAGCTTTTCCAATAATCCTGACAATTTACATGGACCAAAACAGGGCAGACCTGGCTTTCAGAGTCAGCAGGGTTGGAGCACTTTGCACTTCCTCAAAGATAAGAGAGAGAATCATTTCACCCTCTGCCCAGATTTGCAGTAACACTAGAGGTATATGAATCATGATGACAAATGTTGCAATGCACAGCGGACTCCTAATTCCAAGTCTACTCTTTATGAAGTTTTCCTGCCTCTAAGAGAGTATGATGTAGCTCTTGGTTAGACCCCAGAAGGTGCAAACCCACTTCAGCACAAATCCCTGACATCTCTGTGGCTGAGACGAGTCCTCTCTTTGTGGGCAGACAGCACAAACACAGCTCAAACATGTTCATCCTCCGTGAGTCTGACCCAGTGAGACCTGGAAAAAGGAAGACATGAATACTACACTTTTTGTGCCTCAGCCATAGAAAAGGACAATCTATGGCATTGCTAACTCCTACTAACCCAACCGTTAACGGCATGTGCGTGGGTCTTTCAGCTCTGCAGATTTTCAGTTTGATCCCTGGTAAGCCAAGATAGCATTCAGCACACTTACAGCCTCACCCTCTGGGGTAACCAAGCAAAACCCTGCACCTTCAAAATCCAGATCTGCATCCATATGTCCTGCTTTCCATTAACAGTTTTGGAAAACACTATTACAAGAAGAAGGGCAGATCAAAAGTTTCCTATTCTGCATGATGAAGTTCCCACTTAGGAGATCACCTGCCCCACTGTCCCCGCAAACAAGACACCAGGCACAGACATTTCACCCAGCTGAAAGCAAATACAGATCCTGCTGCTAAAACTGCAGTTCCAGACAAACATAAAAAAGGCTTAAATGCAGTAGAGAGACCAACTGTGAACTTCAGCAGCATAAGCAGGCACACTGTTGAGAAGAGGGCAGCACAGGTGGAAATCATTTAGCAAGAATACGTGATGGGAATTTGAGTGACTCACAGGAGTAGCAGCCTTTCCTATTTTCAACCATCGAGAAACACCCTTGGTCCTGACACCATGGTGTGGTTCCAAGAAGCAGAGGCGACTGTGGGGCACCTGGGCATCCCCAGGACTTCTTCCTGTCTCTTTGATTTCCAAGCACAGCAGCAGGACCCATGCGCTGCTCCGAAGGGCTGCCTGCATCCCTGCTGCTTGGGGCTGGTCAGCATTGCCAGGAGAGGCAGATGCCCCTGCACGGGGTGGCTCAGGGGTACACTCCCATGGCAAGGGGATCAGGGCCTGCGTGTTGCTGTGAAGATGACTTTGATCTTCTTCCACCTTCTGGCAGAAGTGAGGTGGTGGGAAGGACAGAGAAGAGGAGATCACAGAGTATGTATGCACCCAGAGGTATCAGCTACTACCTGGGAATCTCCCAAATATGGGAGACCGATTACTTTGCCAGAAAGCTCAGCCAGCTGTTTTCCCAAAGGGCTCTTTGGGGCTACAAGTATCTAAGCATAACAAGGAGCATCTTTTATCCTGCTCTGCTTTTTATGAAGGACTTAGTAAGCACTTCTTTAATTCATTTAATGACATCTTTCCTTCATTTCCCACACTTGTGCACTGAAATCAGACTGACCTTAGTAAACACACACACAAAAAAAAAAAAAAAAAAAAAAAAGAGTATCATGCTTTTCATGGAAAAGCTTGGCATTATTTCCCAGTAACAACTGCAGAATCCTTATGGAAGAAGCCAATTAAGCAATAAAGCCCAACAAAGTACAGCCTATTATGCTAGCGTAATAATTCACACCTACGGTATTGCTACTAGATTCACACCTGCAGTGTTACATAAAGCCAAAAGCCAGGAACTATTAAAACAAGCTAGCCAATTTATTATTACAATATAATTTGTGCCTGGGGATACACTGCAGAAATTATAAAATATTGATATGTATTTTTATTTGAGTGTGAACAAAAATCTGAATTTTAAAAGAGAAGTGATCGAGTGGTTTAAGAGTAAAATCAGATGTAGCCTGATTCATTTAAAACTATACAAGGCAAAACACTGAAAAGTAGCTTGTGGGGCAGGAGTCTGCAGAAAGAGGAAAGGAATGGATGAGGTGACACCGTGGTGTCTCACATCTGTTCTGTGACTCGTTCTTATGGGGCAGGTACTCAGCTGACCTTAGCTGGAGGACCTCATTGAAGCCAACAGAGCTATTATGTACATAGAGCTAGCTGCTGGGCTGGAAGCAATTTGATGGCAAAAAAATTACGTGCTTAGTCAGAGTATCTAGCATGCATTCCCTTTGAAACATCCCCCAGTGATAACTATATAATTATACTTCCTTGCTTAGATTGGTACGGAGGAATTAGGCTGCCATTGTCCATTCTTGCTCTGTGAAGAATTTCAGCTGAGTTGAAGGCACAGGGCATGGGGCTGCTCAGCTGTGTCAGCAGCAGGTCACCAAACAAGGAAGAACTAAAACCAACAGATTCAGACACAGTAAAGACTCCACCTCTTTTACACTCCCCAAACCATTCAGAAAATGGAAAAAAAAAAAAAAAAAAAAAAAGCTGTTGTCTTATACTTAAGGCATAAATGGGGCTGGACATTCACATTTCACTTGGTTATGACCCTAATTAAACCAGTTACAGGATACAAATGAGGGAGTTGAGTGATGCTCTGGTACTTGGGTTACAGCTTTTCCATTCCAAATTTTGGCAAGCCAGAGAGCAGACGTAGCCTGCTCCTGCTCTAACACCTGGTGGGTACTGGGGGCATGGGGGAGCTGCACGCCAGCGTTCATTGTTAGTGCACCTGTAACGCAGTGCCTGAAGCTATCCCTGCTACTACAGGCAAAATAAAGGCATTGCCCATTCCCATGCGATGTCTAAGAAAACATACTCATTACTGTCGGCTCTTTTGGAAGGCTGAAACCCTGACTAACAGGTCCCACAGCTTCTTTGTCTCCTCAGTGACCTGATGTCCAGAAGCTGGTCACCTCAGCTCGACTATTGCATCCTGCCTTGACCTCCCTTGCCTCCTCTTTCCAGAATAACCTTCAAGAATAACCTTCACCTCCTGCTGCTCTGACTTTGTCCCTGGGTGTCCCGGGAGGTGCAGCCAGATCTGCTGTGCAAAGGCTGCAGCCACCTTTGCTGGTAACCCTTCAACTCAGAGCAGCCTGGCAGGCAGGCAGGAGGTCAGGGTGGTCCCTGCATCACCACTGCTGACGGAGTCCATTTCTCCAGCGTGGCCCACCAAGGTCAGCCTCCTCACACTGTTGCAAAGCAGCACTAACCCCACTGGTGTCCATCCTGCCCTTCTCCTTGCCTGCAACCTGGTTCCCTCCCGAGGACTTTGGGGACAACAGCCAGCAACAGGGTTGGCCTGCCAGGAGGGACAGGGGAACTTCAGGGGCACTCAGCCTCAAGCCATGTCCCTGTGCCCCCGGTGGGCTCCTCTGAGATCTCCAGACCTTGCCAGACAGTCTCCAGGAGTCCACATGTTAGAATGTGCTCACCGTCTCTGCAGGGAGCTGAACACAGACCCTGGTGGAAACCCCATAAATTACAGCTCATAGGGTTGCTCAGGATTAATTAGTTAAACAAATCTTACCCGCTGTGATGTCTATGGAACCGTCATAGATTGATGACGTTGGGTGACGTTGTCCAACCACTTTAGCAAAGTTGCTGAGAAGTTATCAGGGGCACTTGGCTCAAAACGAGGTTGTCTTGCAACAGTTTTCTGAAGTGCTGTTTGCTTTGGCCTGGGGATTTCTGTATGCAAAACAACAACAACAACAAAAAAAAACCAAAACAAAACACAACACAACAAACAAGTAGATAATTTCTAGGAACAAACTAAAGGCTTTAGGGGTAAAGGTGGGGGAAGGGAGTGAGAAAAAAAGCAGTGAGTGCGGAGGGACTTAAGAAATCGCTGGAGCACGCCTGGAGCTTGTGCTAAAATGAAAGGGGGTGAAAATCTGGGTCAGATCTTTTTATTTTATATTTGTATTCTACCTGTTCAAGGGGCTTCCTGAAAATTTGTAACAGCTAAAAGTGCATTCCACAGCTCTGAACACTGAAGGGAATTAAAAGTAATCTCGTCTTTCTCTGCTTTTTTTGTGAAAGAACATCCCTTTGCAAAAGCACAGTGCTGTGCTCTCTTCAGTACCCAAGCTGTACTATTACACTACCACACATACATACAATTAATTCTAAAAGTTAGAAATATAGGGGGAGGGGGGGGCACTCTTAATTTTTTTAAAAAAGCCATTTCTAAAGATGTGTCAAGGGGAAAAAAAAAGAAAAGAAAAGGCAGAAAGACACATTTTATATTAGGACCAGATGTGGAAAGGGGGAAAAAATTAGGTTTGTGCCAACCAGCATCGAGAAGAATTTTTTATGTTTCAACTTCGGAGTTGGATCTGCAGCACACCACGCCACATGCTGATATCCGTCAGTCTAATGACTACGGTGTATTAGCAGCACAACGTTCCTGCCAACACAGAGAAGGGAGTTGGTAAAATAAAAGCAACCTCTTCTCTCCATCTATTATGGCATAACCTTTTGGACAGTTAGTGAAAACCGGTTCAAACTCTGCTGTCATCCAAACTTCAGACCCATTGAAAAGCTTTCCTTGGCCCCAGGCCAAAGTCCAGCGTTTC
Organism: Pterocles gutturalis; assembly: GCF_000699245.1. Lineage (NCBI taxonomy): Eukaryota > Metazoa > Chordata > Aves > Pterocliformes > Pteroclidae > Pterocles > Pterocles gutturalis. Next base: position 47,827 of record NW_010109013.1, read on the forward strand.
ATTACCAGTCTCATGTCTTTCTGTTCCTCGCCTTCCATTATCCACTTATTTTCTTAGCTTTTTAGAAAACAAAAAGAAATAATAAAGCATCCTTATAGTACGACAACTATCTTAACAAATTCTGGTACATGTCGTGGACCTCGTTAATTGATTCCACATCCAAAACACAAGACTTTGGGCTATTTTTGTTGTTCAAAGCTGTACATTGGCCAACATCCTCTGCATATAATTAACCCCCTATTTCCATGGAATCTGCATTAACTTATTACAGACTTGGCTGGTAATGAACTCCCGGGAGAAGTCCACACACAAACACTGGCCATTGGCTTCTCTGCCCACGTGGATTAAACAAAAATTAATCTCATCCATTTGGTGATTCATTTGGTGTCTTTAAATTGGAGGCGTTTTTCTGCTTCGTTTGATGCACACAAAGAAAGAGGGATCTGGCTACTGAACTTTATCCAGAAACATCCATGTGTGGAGCAGATTAATGGGAACTTTTCATACCCGTAATAGCTTTACAGCAGCAAAGTAGAACACACAGTTCTCCCTGGGTGACTATAATACTCTGGGAGACAGGGAAAACAAATGTGGCTAGAAGATAGTAGTGTTTTGCTCATCAAGCGCTGTGTAGTTTAGACATCATTAAAGTGACATGTTTAGAATGGCTTTTTTTTTTTTTTTTTGGGGGGGGGGGGGCTGTGTGTGGAGTACTGAAGCTTTTGGACACTGAAGTAAAAAGAAGGATGTGACAGACAGAGATATCCCAAAGCAGCTGCTGGTATCAAGTGACCATATGTAAAATGGAAAAAGGGAACTGACAGGCAGGCTGGTGAGGAAAAGCAGCATCCACAGCGGGGCTTACCGATTCCTCCTCTACCTGCTTCCTGCTGGAAGTGGGAATTTCTAAATAAAGAGAGCAGAACGGCTATTTTTATACCACATATAACTTATCTTGTAGTGAACACCTGTCTGGAATCCAAGAGAGGAAGGTCCTTCTTTGGGCTTTGCACTGACCGTGGATCAGTCACCTTACCGCCGCGTGCCTCAGTTTCCCCATTAGTAAAGCCAGGGTAACAATAACAGCGTCCCCTGGGAAACGCTCCGGGAGCTAGTAGGGGAGAAGACTGCAAGAGGATAACTCTCAATGAACTCACTTCTCCCCTGTCTCCTCCCTAACTCATCAAACTCCTCCTCAGAAAGAGGGTGGCTTTTGGGTTTTGGGCTTACAGTTTTCACCAGCGCCCTTCTTATACCATATGGGCACCTCTCTGGTCTGTCAGGCTCACATGGAGGAGTCCCGAACAGGTGTCACAGGGCCTCATGGTCCCTTCTCCCTGCCACAGACACAGAAGCTGCTTCTTGACATGAACTGATTTTTTCATGTTAAAAACATCAAGGCTACGCTGAAGAGCTTCCTCAACTTGGCCCTTCCACATTCATGGCTTAACTTTAGTGGATGGTCCTAGTCCAGTTTCTCACATGAGTTCCCAGTGTAGCAGACTTGCCCTTCCTGTGAACACCCCCCTGCCTCTCATGCAATTTTCGTCCTATGAAACCCCGTTATTTGGAAAGGTATTTATACAAGTTTTCGGTTGGGGTTGCAGGCCCGTATGCTGCTAAAGCCCACAGTCCCACCTGAGTCACCTCCTTGTACAATATTCCTGTTGTTGTAGGACCTTCTGGAAGAGGAGCAGACCTGGCCACATGCTTCAGGGTCCTTGGGGACCTTCCCTGGCCCAGACAAGTTGTCTTCTTCCTGCACGCCAGGGATGGAGCCCCTCACAGATCAGGACCTTGAGTCCCCCTTGGGGGTGGCCTGGGCAGCCTGGAGGACCACTCGCAGTGCAGCCCGTCCCTCAGAAGGCAGCTGCCAGCCAGGATTGGTGCCTGCCCCCCACCTTTCTGGACAGCATCTCCCCCGTGCAGCGGGGCTGGGGGTAGCAGCCAGCTGTTCCCTCACTCCAGCAGCTGCCATCTCCCTGCCACCTCAACATCCCCCCGGCATGGTAAGGTAAAAAACAGCTGGGGTTCACCAGTGTACGACAAGAAGCAAAATCATTCATCGTGCCACCTCTGCAGACGGGCTGGCCCCCTATAATGCAGGGAGCATGCGTGGGTGAAGCCCCTCAGGGAGGAGGGGACTACCTGCCCCGCAGCCCCAGCCTTGCTGGAGGGTAGTGGCAGGAGTTACATGCCCCTATGTTACCTATTTCAGATGTATCTGAACAGAAAGTGTTAAAAACTGCTGAGGGGCTCAGGGAAAAGGGGTTTAGAGAGAGTGCTTACATCCACAGCCTTAAGCGCTCTGTATCTGGAAACCACTAGCCATCCCCAGGGTCATGCAATGCCTCCAGGGTGGGATGTCCTGGGGTGCCACTGTCACTCGTCTCCCACAGATTGAAAGAGGAGCAACAGGACTGTGACCGGGTGTCCCATGCCTTCTGCGGGGTCTTTGGGCCAGGCAGAGAACAGGCAGGCTTTGTTCATCCAACAGAGGTCCCTGGTCACTTCTGACAGCCTGCCACAACCCTCTGGCCAGCACTTCCTGCCAAACAAGCAGAAGAGCAGAAAGCAAAGGGTGTCCAGAAAATGGAAATCAGGCTTGAGGGCGCAACACAAAAGCCCATGGGGATGTGCCAGAGAGCCACCCACTTCTTCAAAGCAGCTTTGCAAGTTCCCTCACCACCAGTATTTAACCAGTCCACCAGTTTATCTAGTCAGCTACATCAGCAAGCATCTCTGTCTCAACCGCGCTGCTCCGGTCCTCCATGCAGTTGCTGCAGGGACATCAGTGCTGCTCAGGTGCACCTCACCCAGCCAGAAATGCTCTGGCTCAGGCATTGAGTCCCTGCAAATGGGCAGCAAGGCACTGGGATGCACTAACTGCTGGAGGGCTGACTCGGGTTCTCCAACAGAGCTGCCCCACTCGCCTTTTTCCAGATGCAGGGTGTCTCTGGCTAGGTAACAGAAAGCAGAGCACAGCTACGACCAGGCTAGGGCACAGCAAGAAGATGAAGCAAAGCAGAAGTGGCACTTCTGTGTGCTGCATCAAAGCCAACATTGGAAGGACACTGCTGCCGTTGACTGCAAATAGTGCAAGATGGTTTCTGCAGGCAAATGAATCAGCTGGACGTGCCCAGGCCTGTGTGTGTTACCAGCTTGGAAACGAAGCTGGTGGGATTCTTGCAGGGCTGAATTACTTGGCTCATTACAAGGACGCATTCTTACACACAAGTTTTGCACCAAAGTGCCAAAAACAGTGTATAAGAAAGAACTGTGACTGTAAGAGCAAGATTGCGTCTGATCTAGCAGTCTTACTTTCTTTCACAGTTCCCATGAAAACAACAGTGTGATTGCCCTTTATTAGATATTTACTAATGCTTCTGAAATACTGGGAAGAATTTCACTAATTGTCCATTTCCTTACGCTTCACAAAGGAGCTGAAATTAACCCTTAAAAATTGCAAGTCATGCAACAACTAGCAGAGGTTTGTAAGCAGCAGCAGTTAAATACCCAGCCAGCAGATTACAGCGCAAAAACCTTTTCAAAGGGAACTCGATAGCGGAGCATTGCAAGGATGCGATGAATGAAGATTGCGGAGTTATCTCCAAAGAAGGATTTTGCTGACACTGAAGTCAATGAGACCCTAGGGGAGAGATTTAAGGAATTCACTTCTCATTCAGCCTGAAGTCTTCTCCAAGTAACTTGGATATCCACACTGATATACAAAGCCTCCAGATCAAGGACCCAAAATTCAGACCACCCACAGCTCTTACACATGTTCAGCCCCCCCAGCACAGCCAAGGGGAGCCTGGTGGATCTTGAATTTCTCCTTTCTCTGCTTCCCATATTTCCAGACCTGGTGGAAACTACCCTGCATTAATGGAGCACATGGGCTGGAGAGGAAGACAAGAGGAGAAAGCAACTGCTCTTCAGCTGACCTGACTGCCCTGCGAGCCCACAAAACTTTGCAAGGCTCTGCAAGGAAGAGGATGAACCTTGGGGAACCTGTGGCGTGGGTGATCGCCTGGTGAAAATGGTGACAGTATGCCACTGAGGGGTCAGAGGTTACACCACATGGATGAGTCTTGACCTTGGCAGGTCCCTCAGAAGAGAAATTGTGCACTGGAGGGAGGCTGAGCTGTGGGTTGCTCCATCGTGGGGTGCAGTACATTGTCCTTACCTCTGTCTTCCTGGCAATCCAGTAAAGAGTGAGCCAGTGGAAATGGGGACAGGGCAGCAGACTGGAAACCCTGGGATTTCAACCACTTCCCCACAGTTTAAACCTTGATGGCAACCATCACGTACCTCCAAATCAGGCATCTTATGATCCTCATCCATTTTTGTCTTTTCTCTCCCTATGGTGCTCCGGGGCAAAGATATCAATCCATCTGTAATGACTCAAACAAATACTAAAAAGTCCCGATAAGCTGCTAGAACCCAGTAATTGCTGTAAATCCCATTTACTGCTTAAATTCAGGGAAGAAAAAAAGAAAATTTGTCTACAGTAAAAAGCAGACAAGGCTGTGTAAGACAAGACTAGAACTTCCCAATTTACCAGAGCAGTGTCAGCTGGGGTTTTAAAACCCAATCTCTACATGTCAAAAATGTAAAATTTACAGCAGAGCCAGGTTTCCAAAGGTTCATCTACTCAGTTGCAAGGCTTATGTAGACACAAGGAAGTTTTACCAGCTCAACAAATAACATTATTTTTAAAGTGAATTATTCAGGCCGGCTCTGTGAACACGTATTTAATTTTCAGTTATTTTGGTTTAGCTTAAAATTGACTTCAAGATCAGTTATTCCAGTTTCAAAGAAAGTTGTCCACCCAGGGTTTTGTAACAATTTTAAACTTTGCTTTTGGTCATGGAAAGCAACTTTCCCACAGAGCAGAGGACAGGACAAGTTTTAATTCACACCTTTGTTTATTTGAGAAGTCCTGTGTGGAGCTATTCTTATTTTAGAATAAAAGCACTCATGCAGGGACTCAAGTAACAAGAGACTTAGAGCCCATAGAATTATTTCCGAACATTTTGTGTGTACACCAGCTTTGTATCACAACACCCACTCTGTATGCCAGTTCTGATGTAATGACATAACTTGTTTTAATAGATTATTTTGGGGATTAAAACAAAACAAACACGTATTATAAGGAAAAAATATTGCCACATGAGGGCATGCTTAATCTCTTTCAAGAGCTTGCCTTTTCATCTCAGATATTTACAGCAAGTTACATTTTAAGACCTGGTTTTAGGAAAAGGAAAACTCAGTTTTTAACTATTATTTACTAAGTTTCTTAAATAGCAATTAAGTGCACAATTATCACAAACTTTGAAAAGAAACATTCTTTGCTCCTATCCTTGGACATAATATTTTCCTGTGCTGACAGCAACATACGCTTTGGTCTTAGGGCAGCGGAGATGAGCTATCTGGAATTTCAATGCATAATACTCAGGTTTCATACCCTTTGGTACAAAATGACCATGGAACGCAAAAATCAAATACAAAGCTATGAAAAATATAAATTTCACCTTTTGCCCACCCAGCAGGACCAGTTTCCTGATCGACCAGCCACACCAAGGCAAAGGGTGGCATCTCTTAGTGTCCTCTTGCAAAAGAAGGGCAGGGTTGCGGGGTTCCCCGGGGTTCCCCAGGGTTCCCCAGCTCTAGTGCAGCACTGAATCTGTCTCTTCCCTGGAACAATTGCCTGTCAATCTACACACCCCCTGCATCCTCAGATCACGAGTGTGCTGCCAAAGCTGCAGTATACTTTTCTGGGGATTCCTCACGTCAAGAGAGATGGACTCTTTAACACTCAAACCACTTGGTAACCCCAACAAAGTCCAAGTGTACCCCGCAAAGTCCACCTTTTAGGCAAAACTACCGCTGTCAAGCTTTCAGAGCCTACCAGGTCATTTGTGGTAACAGCCCAGAAATTAATTAGGTCTGCAGACAGTACTGACAGGCAGGAAGAGGTTAATGTCTCCACTCAGAGAGCTGCCTCAGAGCAGGAAGGATTTTCAATGCCACAGACTTTCTCTGGTCCTCAAAGGAGGATTTTGGACCCACGGTGAAGCACAGTAATTAACCAGGAAACAACAGCATCCAAGCCTTTGAGTCACCAGAAGTAATTTTTCTTTTAGTGACTCAGAGTATCTGCACATCCTTGCTTCCTGGAAACTTGAGTATTTAAACATGCAACATCCCAATTGAGTATCATGTCTGTATCATGGAAATGATTCTCCAAAATATTAGGTTTCTCCCAGCTCTAGCCAATATCCACGGATACTCAACATGCTAGAGGACCTGGCCATGGGGTGATTTGTTAAAATCAAATGGCAGGGTGTTTTCCCAAATTCCAGAGGAGCGGAGTCACAGGCCAAGTATCAGATGCCTGCCACTCACCTGACATGGGCTCAGCAGTCCCTGCCACAGGAACACCAGGTCCCAGAGCCTTCATCCTTAGCTGATCCAGGGAACCAGGAAGCTGCAGGGGCTGTAGCCCTGACAGCACCCGGCTGCACAATTTTGGCATTCTGGGCTTGTGCTGACTAAGGCATTTGCACTGACGATAAGAGCCAGCTTACGGGGGAATCTTTCTTTACCTTCTCCCTTTATCCCAGAGATGTAAATCCACTACGTGCATCTTTTACCACCACACCCATGCTCCAAGATGATTTCATCTGGCCATGGAAAAGACAGTTGAAACACGAATGCTCTGATGGTTGTGGAAACAGGTGCAGCAAAAGCCATAGGTGGAGCGGTAAATAAATTGAGAGGTTTTTAGTCCAATGACCTAGACAATATGGAATTCCCAGATATTTCTGTTGTTGTAAGCATGTTTCAATTATAAAATTGAAAGATGACAGGCTGTATGTTCTTGCTGTAAAACATCACAGGAAAATGCACTGTGGTACTGGATGGGAGCATCACCAGTATTCTGTGCTAATAGTGACTAAAATTTAGCTCTTTATTCTGCGATTTTACCCAGAATCATTTTGAATTTATACTTTAGCACATAACAACTGGATACTTACAAGCACCCATGGGACCAAACACACTGCACCCCTGCAGGAGCAGACCCAAAGAAACAAGAACGCTGACTACCCACTTGCGGTTTAGGGAGGGATCAAGTTTCTCCCCAGCTCCCTTGCCAGGCAATAAACTGCTTTTTTTCTGCAAGTCCTGGCTTCCCCACCAGCTTTCACACCGCAGCCTGAACCCATCCATCCCCCTGAGGCCACCACGGCCTTGCTGAGCCCTGCAGCTCCCAGCCAGGCAGCAGCTGCCACTGCCACCCTCTCGCTCCTGTCTACTGCCACTTCCCTGAGGGCCTTGCCCAGCCACCCTGCCACCGGGACCTGCAAGGGCTGCACTGCAGTTTGCTAACAGGGCAGAAACGGCAGCTGGATCCCTGCCAGAAATAAAAGCAGGGGCAAGGAGATGACCAGGCAGTCAGTCACCTGCTGAGTGCTGGGGGAGAGGATAGGTCCGCCAGCACACACCCTGGCAATGTTATCTGCACCTCTGAGCATCCCAGGCTTGCCTGGACCCGGAGATAAAGGAATCATGTTGTATCTTTAAAGAGGGATGGGTGTGAAGTAGAGGTGGACTGTGGCCCCATCTCAGACCTGGCAGGAAAAGGTCGCAGCGAGCAGCTGCAGGAGCATGAGACACCCAGGTCATACATGGCAAAGACCCGCATGGCATGGGCACTGCCACCCAGCCCGGGGCACTGGGATGGCCCTACCACCGCTCCTCAGCCGAACGATGGACTACAGGCAGGGGTGAGCTCCAGCATCCGAGGAATAACCTTCCCACGGAGCAGAGAAGGAGGTGCAGAGAGGGGGATGAGAGGGACTGTCAGCCTAAAGAGCACTCGGGGCGGGCGGGGGTTATTAAATAAGATAGAGCTGGGCAGAGTAAAATAAAAAAGAAAAGAGTAAAAATAGAACAAAGTAAAAATAAATCAGTAAAAATAAAAATAATCAGATGAAGTAAAACAAATACATTTTAAATGTAAAATGAAATGTGGTGGGGAGGGGGAAGGAGAAGCAGCCACTTTCTCACTGGCTTCTGCCCCAGCAGCCCAGTGCTGTCCCAGCTGATGGAAGGACAAGGGTGGGTCTCACAGGGCTTTATCCCTGGAGGAACACCGCCCTATGGACAGCCCCCACCGCGGTGGGAGCTTCCTTGGGATAGCAGAAAAAACCCCACAGTGGCCAAGGAAGCCACCCGTGCCCAGGCGGGCGGCAAAGGGGCCTGTCCTCCCCTCCTTGGGCTCCCAGGTGCCAGCTCACCCTGACTCATGCCGCCATTTCACAGGCAGCTCTGGCTGGGAGTCAACAGGAACCCGACACCCTGGTCAAAGGCTGGAGTGGCTCACAGGCCAGAGCAGGCTTCCTGGCAGGGCCCATGCCCTGGCTGCTCCCAGGAAAATGCAGGAGGGCATTTCAGCAGAGGAGAGGGGTGGAAACACTTCCTTTTTCAGTTCACACCCTCCTGGATGAGGCAGGATGAGGAGACTTGACATCACCTCCCCAGCCAGGCTGCCTGTGCAGGGCCCTGTGGGGGACACAACAGGGTGCAGGAGACGTCCTCTTTCCTGGGCCTGTGGTGTTCAAGCTTCCCCAAGGGAAACACTCACTGGCTTCCCCAAGGGAAAGGACAACATCCCAAAAGCTTAACAGGCCAAACCTCAGCAGGAGTTGGGTACTGACTCCTTCTGTACCGCTGAAAATCCCAGCCACAGTCCTCCAGCCCAGCATGGGCAGGTTACACAAGCTCACCTGCCCATATGCAGGCACGGCTGTCACTAGGACTTTTGCCCCATTCGCAACAATAAGTCTATTTATCAAGCACCCACTTCCTCTTCCAGCTTCACCACCAGTGCTCGCAGCCTTCACAAGCGAGTGCTCCCTAAGCGAGCCCCTGCATTTGGGGGGGCTGCCTCTCACCTCCCCTCCCGCCAGGACAAAAAGCCTGCCTGTCTCCTCCAGCTATTCCACTGACTGTCCGCAGCCTTGGTGGCATCAGCCGCTCTGGCGAAGTCATTGGGCTCCACATATCTGCAGCCAAGGTGTGAGCACACATTTTGCTTGCCTGATGGCTGGGTAACCTGCAGCAGAGAGGTGGTGAACAGCTGGGTTGAGAGAGCTTTCACCGCTGTTTGCCAAGTGTACGCGGTCACCATAAAAAAAAATGCTATGCTTTCCGTGGAGTAAGAGCCAAGCACGAGCTCCAGCTTCAGCCCAGAGACAACTGCGCCTGCTTTTCTCTCTCTGCGGAGGAGAATTCCTCTTTGACTGGAGAAGAAAACAGGGAATAGACATAAGGAAAACAGCACATGGCAGCAATCATGGGAGAGTGGCAAACAGCCATCCTAACTGGTGGTCACAAAGCTATCCAGCAGCTGCAGAGAGAGAGGAGGTGGGGGAAAATGAGACAGAGGGAGATGGAGTGGAGGAGGGGATAGAGCTTAAAAGACAGCAGATTCAGGGCAGCCTCTCGAACGAGCAAAAACTCATTGAGATGTGGTCATGACTCCCTGTTTAGCAGGAGGCATCCACAAATTAATAACAAGGAATAAAACCTGGACAACTAGGAAGTCAAAGTCAACCCGATTAATACATATTTAACAGGGACATTCATCTGAAAAGAGGGCTGCCTGTAGTGTGCTGGAAACAAGTCACGCTGCCTGGAGGCTCATACAGAAATCATTGCTCCTGGCCAGCATGGGACAGAAAGGTGGGGGATCACTTGCTGTGCTTGGCAAAAAAGTAGCCCCAAAGTGAACAGAGGAGAAGATGAAGGAGTGGGTGTGATGCCAGGGGAAGGGCATCTCCCACCTGGGTGAGTTGCTGAGAAAAGGGCGCACTCTCTGGACCCTGAACCAGGGAGGGCAGGAGAGACCATGCTCTGTTTTGCAGCTGAAAGCCCCCTCCTGGCACACACTGCAGGGGATAGGCAGCGCTGCTGCCTGTGGAGCCAGAGCAGCTGAGCTGCAGCCCAGGAGACAGCACAGCTGCCCAGGCTGGGATAGCCCCAGGAAAAAGCTTTAGCTCTCATTTTCTGATCCAGAGCTCCTGCTCTCAGTGAAGCACCACAGCACTATTTGACAAAAAGCCACAGAAAGCTGGAGGAACATGTGCCAGGATCATGACTGACATCAGGAGGATGAGGGGTGGAGCGATCACATCTCCTTTAGTCTCTCTAGAAATGGCCTGGATCCAGGTATGGACCTGGGTTATAAACCTATCACCATACACCCCAGTGGGCCTTTTCAGTCCCAGATTAGTGGGAATTCAAGCCTCAGGGAACCACACCACACCAAACCACATTGCTTCTGCTCCACCTCATGGGTGCTGGCTAAACCCATGTCCTCACACAGAGCTCTGCAAAGACACGTCCTGTATCAGAGCTGCTCCATGGGCAGCCCCCGCAACCCTTTAGCATTTGATGTGACCCCCATTAGTACAGAAATGGGAAATCCGCCTTGGGTACTACTGGCTTGGGAACCATCATCACAGGATTCCCCCACCTGTTGTCCTCCAGCAGCATCCCTATGAAACACAAAACCAGCTCCCACCAAGACAAGTTTCCTCTCTGTAGGCACAGCCTGTCTAGAAGTTCTGCAACCCTGACTATGTCCTCATTGACACCTCCTCAACCTCAGAGCCCTCCAGGGGTTTGCACAAACACAACTGGCTGAACTTTCCAACAAGGCTCACTCTCATCCCACAGGAGTTGCTACAGCCCTATTGACCCAGCTCACGGAGGCTGCTAGATGGTGTTTCCAGAGCAGATTTTCCACTCTCCTAGATGCAGAGGCTGTCCCCTGGGGCAGAAGCAATGGCTTCAGTCCACCGTGTCACCTGTGGCAAACAAGCATCAGCCAGACAAGGACTGGCTCTCATCTGGCAGATGGGAAGCAGGACATAGCTGAAGAAAAAAGGGGAGCGCACCTACAGCGCACAACAGTGGTACATGATGTGTTCCAGAGATATGTGAAAATGACAGTTATGAAAGAGATAGGAGGGGAAGGGAAAGAAGGGAAAAAAAAGTCTTTTGGCCCACATCCAGGGGGAAAGGTTCATTTCTGTCATCAGACTTAATGGTTCAGCCTACGGAGAAATGCAAACAGCATCGGGTCCTCCCTTCCCAGAGAGAGAGAGCAGGGTCAAAGGCAGCACCACCTTTCCTCCCTCTCTGCGTGCCATCTGCCTCAGCCTGACCCGAGGCAGGAGGCTGTCCTGAACTGCCATTGTACCCGTGTTTAAGGAGAACAGCAGTAGTCTGGTGATTGCTGCATCATGTAGGGAATCAGAAGTACTTTTGCCTCAGGCACCATGGTTAGCTCAGTAGAAACCAGTTTACATGCATCAGATATATTACATGGATGCCACACATCCCATTTGGCAACTCCCTCAAGTATTGCAAGCTTCTGGACAAAGGGACTCCAAACCCTCTGGATCTGGCACAGCACTCACCAGGCTTGAATTTAGACTCACATTCTTGGCCGGCAGCCCTGAGCGCTGGGAAGGAAGCATCTTCATCCCCCCTCTCCTCCCTCCTTCCTCCTCCTGCCCCCAGACCTAAAGCGTATTGGATTGCTCCTCTCCACGGGTGAGGGAGTGCTCTTCTTCTGGAATAATACCCTCTGCACAGAGAGCTCCACGGGTTCTGCTCTTCTCCATCCACCAGGAAAAAGATCTGTGCTGGAATCCTGTTCTGCTGGAATCAAAACATATCACAAAATCCAGCTGATTTCGACAGGATTTCCCTTAAGAAGACAACCAGGAAAACAAAGCGTTCCAGCGGTGTTGAAACATTTCTTTTCAGCGTGTTTGAAATGCAACATAGCTGCTTTTTTTAAAATTTTAAGCCTGCTTTCACTTTAATTTTTTGTCTGTTTGTACTGCACTAGGTAAGCAGCAAAACTCCAAATCAAAACTTCCAATTGATCCAAAACAAGAAAAGGAGTTGGGAGTAAAAAAAGAGAAGATTTTTAAATTTGCCAAATCCAATTCTGAAAAGTAAAAATCCTCTACAAAACCAAACCTAAATCTCAATGTTCATCCTCTGTACAAATGTTAAATGCTTTTTTAATACAATTCTCAGTCTGTAAAATCTCCTAGTGTAGCCTTTAGTAGTAGGTAGGATGGGAAAATTGCTGTATTGTTCAAAAAGCTGTTATAAAACTGTTATAACTCCAGTAAGGGGTTCTACCAGTTTAGCATCTAAACCTAAAAAAAAATACATATTTTATCACCAGTAAAAGTATACAACCAGGGAAGAAGCTGCCTGTACATCAGGATTTACAGATTCAGGAATTATATAATCTTAAATTACATTTCCCAGGATCAGTCCTCTAGACCATATGACTCTTCAAAACAGGGACATTACTTCAGCATCCTATTGTGTTCTCATGTGCATATACGCAGCTCCATTTGTCTTACAGGTGTAAATTAGGGCAGGATTTGGTCTAATTCTTCCATAGCCCAAAAGAACAATTGCAAATCCTTAAAGGAGAGGGGAAAAGAGAGCCCTAAAACAATCAGTGAGATTAAAGACAAAAGAAAATCTAATAATGTTGACAAAAGCAATGCTATATGTTAACTTGACCCTAAATAAAACTTTAGATATCAGCTAGTAAGTACACTGTAGGAATCACTGAACTGAGCGCTAAAATAAAGCCACTTTGGAGGGGGCAGCAGCTGCAAACCTACAGAAAGCAGCTTTACATACCAACCAGAAGCAGCAAGTAAAGAACACTGTGTTGAAGCAGAAATTGCAGGAAGCATGTGGGTGGCAATAGCCATCCTCCACACCAGAGTTTAGTGGAGGACACTGCAACTATTCCTGTGACCGGTCCAGGGAAATCTCCATGCTGTGGTGAGGGATAGCACCAAGGTGCACCCTGCTTTCCAAGGGCTCGGCAGCCGGGCTTGGGATGAGCCTCATGGTATCACCAGGGACTGAAGCAGAATTAGAAGAGCCAGAAATAAAAGGGGAGATCTTGGACCTAATACAATAGATCTTGGATGCTGTACAGAAGTCACAGAGATCAGATGTCACCCAGTGATTACGGGAAGATGGGATAATACCAAAAAGAAGGTAGGCCACCTATGTTAACAGGAAGAAAACTTCTTCAATTATAGTCCAGACCTATGAGTCAGAAGATCTAGTTTCTGCCTTTGGCATAGCTGAAAACTTCCTGTGACACCTTAAGCAAACCAGTTTGCTCCTCAATACAACAGGATAATAATTTACACAGTCCAGAGCTTTAAGTTAACTGAAGTTCATAGACTGCTTGGAGCTCCTGAGGTGAGAAGTGCTCTTACCTTAAAACACAGCAACTAAACCCTCCTGTCTTCCATCTGCTGAGCACAGTGGGAATGCCCCTGGTAGGGTACTATACACAGTCAGCTCCCACCGCTGTAAAACATGCTTTAGCGCTTGCTACTTAATGCCATTGACAATAAGGTCCCAGCATACCACTTCCTCTTTTGCTTCCTGTCCCTTATAACCAGCTATATCCCACCACATTCTTAATGAATGGAAACTATTCATATCATCATACTAGGTACAGCCAAGTAAACAGGAAAAAAACAGGCGATTTGTTAGCAAGTGCTGGGGGAAGGGAGGAGGTGATGGTGATCGGCAGCTTTGGCAGCTATGTAAATGGTACCAGCCATGGGGATTTTGTTAACCACCTCCCCATCAAGGAAGCCAGAACCATGGGGATTCATATTTAGAGAAGCCTTTGCAACACGCTGCTGGCTCTCATCTTGACCCAGCACTGCGTATGCTATTCATCGCAGGCCATGACAGAAATTATATCAGCATCAGCAGCAACCAGAGTAGCAGAATATTCCACATGGGAAAAACAAAACAAAACAAAAAAACAACAACAACAAAAAAAAACCCAACCAAAAAACCACCAGCGTTTACCATTAATAATGTCAGTTGTTCTACAGTTGGGTTTATTTGGCTCTGAGCTGATGAAAACGCTTTCAGAATATAAGCTGGGAGGAGGACAGCATCCAGATGTATTTGACAGGAGTAAAAACCTACGTAAGCCCTACATTTCTTGTCTAAAAGTCACTACCCCAAAATAGCTTGTGAGCTAGTTATTTTTATTTAGAGACGAGCCTGTGCCTTAAGTTTGGATCAGAGTCCAAATTCCACTAGAGTTTCAGACTGTTGTTAAGGTAGGATGCTCCATTCTGGCCCAGTTCAAAACAGGATAACCACTAAGTCAGGGATTTCATTTAGAGCCAGACTCAGACACTAGGTGGACACAGGTTTGTGTCATACAATAAGTCAGCCACTTTACACGGAAAGGTGGATTTGTTTCTTGATGAAGGGAGATTTTAAAATTGTGTGTTCACTTACATCTTTCAGAAAGGCTGCAGGTTTTTTCTGGGATGCTGGTAAGACAACTGACTCTCACCGCTCCTCAGAGGGGATCATTTGGTAACAGAGAGCATGTTTCACTACATGAAAATCATATTAGTGAGTACTAACAGCTCTCCATGTCAAAGCACAATCTGCACACAGACACATTTACCACTAGGTCATACACAGTATTATAGCTTGCTCCATTTTGTCTGTACTTGCATCAAGGATTCTTCGACAGTCTTATATTTTTGGATCTCTTAACAAACACCTGCACGTTTTCTTCCTGCTTCCTGCCATTTCTGAATGATCCCTTGAGTGCAGGAGCTTTCCTCTGCGCCCCAACTGGATACACTTAAAGATTTTATTATGATTTGCTGGTTCAGTTTTAACCACAGTGGTACTAACATAATAATTCATACCAATTTCTTGTAATGCAGTTAGTAAATCTGGAACAATGATCTCTTTACCTGGGCTTCTACCACACTGCGTACCCATCTTAGAGCTCTTGTTTACCCAGGAGGCTGACATAGGTCCAAATACTCCATTTTAGTTACATAACAAAAAAAGTACTTCATGTGTATTTTACACACATGCTTAGCACAAAATATCCCAATACATATTCAGACAAAACAGGAGTAACATAGTCTATTCCAGTACATGTATCCAGTCCCACATATATGCCCTATCTATCTTCAGATGTGTATAAGGTAATAAAGGAATGGTATGGGGCTGTGGGAAAGGCTACAGCCACCTTCTTTCCTCTTCCTCCTTTCTAAAACTGAGAGTAAGGCTGTGCTAGTAATCAGTGCTCTCTCAAAGGTTAAAGCAATGTCAGCTGGGTTAACTAACACCACCTTTGTCAGCACTTAAAACGATCTGAGAGGCTTCACCTGACAGATTAGGAAGACCTTGGACCACCTTTTCTAAAGGCACAGTAAAGGGATATGGATGCCATCAGCAGAGGACTGGTAGCAAGCATCTGGAATAGCTGTAAGATCTCCAACCAGCTCAGCTGTTTGAAAATAAATGTCCATCTGCAGCCCTATGGAACTGAGCTGGTACATCTTCAGACATCCCTTACATAAATCTCTTGTACACTCAAGAGATTTATGATAAACACTTGCTCTTTCCTTAACCTCCAAAACCTTTTCCACCTGCTGAATAACACATGATTCTTTCCCCTCACCCAGCCTGTTCAATATCTATATAAAGCCTCTAGAAAAGATTCGGTGGCACCACGGACTGACTTGTCAGCAGTACACATATGACACCCATCTCTACATCATCTTCACCTCCCATGCAAATAACACCATCGCCCAGCTCTTCAAGGGCTTGGCTGAGATCAGCAAATGAATGAAGAGAAGTTGTCAGAAGCTTAATTGTCGCAAGAGCCTGGGCTGACTATGGTATATGAAATGTCACCCATTCTCCATTGCCAGCATTAAGACTAATTGAAATTTAATGTTTATCTGAACTCATTCATCCTGCAAACCTCAATAAGCGTTGCTGTAAAACCTCAATCCTTCAGCACTATTTTTGATCAGATGAGTTGCTAAATTGAACTTGGCCTTTATGCTTAATTTTGACAACCTAACGGGTTTAGAAATTACACCCCATACAAGAATGCTTCAGTCCATTCACTCAGCAGCACAAGACCACCAAACAAGTTTGAGCTCTGTTCTTTGCTCTGTTGACCACTCAGACCCAGCTTAAATCCAAGGCTTTGCCCTTATTTTCAAAGCCTTCATGACCTTAGCAAAAATTGGTTTAAGGACATCCACGCTCTTCTAGTATTATGTTGAAATCTGACCGTTATATTGCTTTGTAATAAAATAAATTCCCAGTTTGAAGAGTGTGCGCACCAGGGACAGAGATTCCCTACTGCTTAGGACACAACTATGGACTCCTGATAACCTGTGGGAGACAACCATAAATCTCAAAAGTGCAGAACAAAAGAGCAACTCCTGTTTTTCAATCCAGCCTTCCTGTCTCAATTCTAACCCTACCAAAACCACAAGTATGAACAAGTAGTCCCCAACTGACAGACAGGACAAAGTCTGATTTCCAAGGGCACATTCCAGTGGGAGTTCTCTAGTGCCAGCTGAGCTGGCAGCACCTTGATGCTTCTAGAACAAACAGGCTCTCTTGTGTACCCATCTGCCTCCCTCCTTCAACTTTATAGGAACTTCACTTTCAGATCTGTACCCAAATTAACTGACCAACAGGCCCACCCTTTTGGGGAGGTGTGGAGGTAGGGCATATGGAATCACATACACAGACAGCCAGACACACACAACATGAATTCAGAGGCATTGTTTTACTAGGAAACAGTTATTGGCAAAAATGCCCTATGTAAAAAATAGGACAGGAAAAGAGAGAAACATTGAAGATGCCTTGTGCTCATTTTCATAAGCTCATAAACTAATTGGAGGCAGATACATAAGGGTATCCAGGAACATCTCAGAAGCCATTGCTTTCCAACATACCAGTAACACTCAAGGACTCAGAACCTGGAGAGAATCACATAAGCATTTTCAAATGACAAATGAGTCACTAATGATAATCAGATCTGAAAGAAATTTATTTCCTCCTAAAATAAACACAAAAGCTGCTTTTCAACTACATAAGATGCAAAACAAGTCAAAAAGTCTAGAAGACATAATTGAAATACACCTGAATCCATGTCCATAACTCACTACTATAGAGGGAGCAGGTCTTGTTTTAAGGTTGTGTTTCCATGTTACTTTTGAATTTCCTGACCACTGCTCAGTTGCAATATATCTATGTTTAAATTGCAGGCCAAGGAAAGTAAAACAGAGGTACCTCAATAGGAGAACCAACCAGCAGTGTATCTATACAATATTCAGAATAAATGCTCTGACAATGCAGAATCCTCACGCTGAATATAGCACTGCATGAACCTCCCAGCTCGTTTTGCCTGGAAGGAAAAACACACATGTATGAGCAGGGATACTGGTCAGAGACACTAGAACAGGTTTATAATACTCCATCGTATTTTCTTCAGAACAAAAATAAGCCCTGAAGAATACATGTCAGATATTTGTTTCTGACAACAACTGGCAATAATATTGTGCATTTCAAATGCCAGTTGGAGAACTTTTCAAATAATGGAAAGGTGCATAAAGGTGAAAAAGCCTGGAAGTCTTGCCAAGGATGATAAAACTTTGCTGAATTTGTTAAATTTAGGTTCCCATGAAATTTTCACCACAACAACTGTTTATCTGCCTAAATCTGTCCAGACCTTTGGACTAATCTGACAAGAAATAAGTGACTAAGCAAACCATCAGAAGATAAACTTGGAATCACCACTGAGGCCCACTTGAAGCTTTGCCATGGTGGGGTTACATCTCGTCATGCTCTTCCAGTGGTTGATTCCAGCAGCAACATTTGGGTTGCCACACCATGCCAGTGAGTCAGCACTTTTAAGTTACAACTGAGAAAACAAGAAAAAAAAAAGAAAAAATAAAAATAAAAAAAAGGCTGGTTTAATTATTTGGCAAGGCAGCTAGCATCATCATAAAAGTGCCCTAACTTTAGTGTAAACCAACCTCTACCCCATTTTCTCTGCCTTCTTAGACAATTCAGAAAACAGACAGGATGCTGCTTCCTTCTGCCCAGTATCCTCTGTCCGGCTTGCACATGTGCTTATCCAGTAAGAGGCATCAATAGTGAAATGGGATTACATTCCACTCGTTGAGAGCATGAGCACGGCCCTGGGTGGGGCTGCTGGAGGATCAGCTCTTAATAAGGTGTCCAATTTATAATCTAGCAGGGTGAGGAGCAACTGGCTCTTGTAATGAATAGCTCTTCTGTGTTACCATCTCCTGAGGCTGGCTGCCTGGCCAGCCGTCTCATCCTTTTTTTTCTCTCTCACAGATGTTACTCTTTTCACCAACTTTTTTTGGTGTTTCCCAGACTGGAAATATAAAGAGGAAGGAAGGGAAGAAGTACCCACCCGTATCTGGTCAGGCACTGCAGCAAAACGAACAAACTATCTCCTAGCTTAACAGAAAATCAACCCCTGGTATTTACTTATTCCAAGGAGGTTTCATTTTAACCTAGGATCCTGCTCCGCAGGACCAGCTTTGTGCCAAAAGATGGCTTTATAAGGAACGTTCCATGCAACGCCCCCTGATCTGTGGGACACCAGGGCAAGGAGGAACAGTCAGCTGCTGCGGAGCACAGGAGATTAGCAAAGGGATGTGATTCCCAGACTGATGCTCCCTCTGGTTTGGGGTTTTGTCTTAAACCTCTTCTCTTAACTGACGCCCGCTGACCCTGCCGAGGAGTGTTCATAAACTGACCCCTTTCACACAGGCAGACTGGCTCCCTCGGGCGTCCCCCAGATGCCACAACCGCTTTATCCCCCGCCTCGCCATGTGCCCCTTGGTGCTCGGGGCGTGGGGTGGGGGGATGCGCGGCCCCAGCGCACCCGCGGCGGGGAAGGGCGGGGCCGGCGGTAGA